>NC_064810.1:85197520-85306837 GCF_023721935.1 Panthera uncia
AGCTCTGTGGGTCCTTTATCGTCATGCTAGATGTGGGAAATTTTTATCAGTACTAAATATTTTGGGGTTTTTTTCCCCCTGAAAAAAAGAAGACCACCAAGTGAGACATAAACCTTAAATGAATTCTGAAAATAAGTTTAACTCGAGGTGTAAGTGGATAGTTAGGAAATAATAACCCTCAATAGAGATGTGGCTGAGAAGAAGAGCCAAGAGCTGGTTCAGATACTTCCATACCCACCAGAGTCTTGGAACTTCTCCCTCAAGGGCTGCAGGTGTCTATGTACATAGCTATGACACTTGTTTGTCATCGCACATTTTCTTTTTTGTTTGTTTTTTAGAGAGAGGGAGAGAAAACGTGAGTGGGGAGAAGGGTAGGGGGAGAGAGAGAGAGAGACAGTCTTTTTTTTTTTTTTAACCTTTATTTATTTTTGAGACAGAGAGAGAGCATGAACGGGGGAGGGTCAGAGAGAGGGAGACACAGAATCTGAAACAGGCTCTGGGACAGCTCAGAGCCCAACGCGGGGCTTGAACCCACGGACCGCAAGATCATGACCTGAGCCGAAGTCGGCCGCCCAACCAACTGAGCCACCCAGGCGCCCCGAGAGAGAGACAGTCTTAAGCAGGCTTCATGCTCAGCGCAGAGCCTGACATGGGGCTCAATCCCATGACCCTGGGATCATGACCTGAGCTGAAATCAAAAGAGTCAGATGCTCAACTGACTGAGCCATCCAGGCACTCCTGTGATTGCACATGTTCTATAAAGAGTCAAAGCAAGTCCCCAGTACTTTATACAATTGAAATAAGGAAAGGAAATTGTTGGCGTGAAATGTGTAGCTCAAAATGCTACCCCTCTGTCAGTAGGAGCTCCAAAGGATCTTAAAATTTTCAAGAGTGAGGACTCTTTTTAATGAAAACATAAATCACATCCCCTTTCATGTTAATGTTTTTAGTATTAATATAATGAGGGAAAGATATTATAAAATGAGGAATGCTTTTAAATGAATGCACTTTATTAATCAAGACATACATGAACAGCTTATTCATATATATGTGTGTGTGCAAACCATTTAAAAACTATTCATACATATACATGTACAATCTTCTAAATCCCCCAGAAGGACTCTGTGTTCCCAAGTTGGAGAACAGATTTAGACTATCTTCATGGGGACCGCTTCACATTGCCTGGCAAAGTTAGCATTTAGACTATTCTGGTACTCTCCCTGTCCCTCAGAGACCACTGCCACACATGGGGCAGCTAGGAACAGCCTGTGCATGAGGAGATTCCGGGGTCTTTCTCCCCCAGAGCTCTTACGAGCCTAGGATGATGAGAGGAAATGGAATTCTTGTCATTTGAGCTGCCATCCTGGAACAAGGAAGCCAGAAAGGGCCTCCAAAGTAAACCCCACATGTGCATCTGTTTATAAACCCTCCTCTCTTGCTTGATTACTAAACATCCAAAAGAGAAGATGATTAGAATCCCAATCCCTTCCATTAGCCAGGTTGCCAAATACAGTGGAACCATTTCCCAGTTGCCATTTATTTCCAGGCAGTCTAACAATACAGATGAACCAATGTCTAGATCATGTTCATTGGAATCAGAAGTCCAGCCTCACTTCAAAGCTTCTTACCAGATGCTTAATAATGACCTTGTGGGATTAAGTGGGATCAAATGTGTGAAAAGCTTTTAAGAAGAGTAAAGCAGATACAAATTAAAGCAGTGTCATCATTCTTAGCAAAGACCAGTTTGTCTGATACAGAATACATGCTTCTGGGGACAGAGGTCCTGAGAGTGCAGACAGAAAGCACACCGGGTACATGAGCAAGAGAGCAGCTGTGGACAGAAAGAGCTGGAAGGTTCACAGACTTGGTGTTCTCAGGACTCCTTTGCACTTTTAACAATTATCAGGCACCTCCAAGGGCTTTTAGGTGGGTTGTATCCACCAATATTTACCATATTAGAAGTTAAACTGAGAAAGTTTATAAGATTCATTTAAAAATAATAATTAACTACATGTTAACATAAATTAGACATTTTATGAAAAATAATTATTCCCCAAAACAAAAAAATGTTTAGCGAGAAGAGTGGCATTCTTTTATCATTTTTGCAACTTTTAAAAATATCTTGCTTAGGGGCGCCTGGGTGGCTCAGTCAGTTAAGGACCAACTTTGGTTCAGGTCATGATCTCATGGTTCATGGGTTCAAGCCCTGTGTCAGTCTCTGGGCTGACAGCTCAGAGCCTGGAGCCTGCTTCAGATTCTGTGTCTCCCTCTCTCTCTGCCCCTTTCCTGCTCGTGCTCTGTGTCTATCTCAAAAATAAATAAAAACTTTTTTTAATATCTTACTTAATAGAAGACAGATTCTCATATCTGTCTCCACATCCAATCTATTGGGATTTTACATATTGTGTAATCACTGTACAATTCCATTGTACATTCGTGAGAAAATGAGAATAAGGTAAAATAACATCTCGGAATTGTAAAAATAATTTTGACCTCACTGATCCTAGAGTTCCCCGGACCACACTTGGAGAACTAGTGATCTGATTTAATAAAAGATTTCACATAAATTGATCCAACTGTACCTCACACAAGATTTTAAAATGACTTCTTGGGGCACCTGGGTGGCTCAGTCAGTTGAGCGTCTGACTTTGGCTCAAGTCATGATCTCACAGTTTGTGAGTTCAAGCCCTGCAAGGGGCTCACTGCTCAGCGCAGAGCCTGCTTCAGATCCTCTGTCCCTCTCTGTCTCTCTCTCTTTCTCTCAAATAAATAAATAAATAAATTTTAAAATGACTTCCCATAGAACAGAACAGAGAGACAACTAACAAGGGCTTCAACTACATGTGGCCGTGGGAAGGACCAAGTGGGGAAAAGACATTAGAGAGTGGATTCCACGTGGCTCAGTGAGATGCTGGGGCAAGGGCAAGAATAGTTGAAGATGGCATTAGGTTTTGGTGCTGGTTGGATGGTGATGCCATGAACAGAAATCAGGAGAACCAGTTGTAGGTTTCCCCCACCCCCATCCCATTTTCCATATTCTAAAATGAAGCACTTTTTTTTTAATTTTTTTAATGTTTATTTATTTTTGAGAGACAGAGCACAAGCAGGGGAGGGGCAGAAAGAGGGAGACACAGAATCCAAAGCAGGCTTCAGGCTCTGAGCTGTCAGCACAGAGCCCGACACGGGACTCGAACTCACAAACCACGAGATGATGACCTGAGCTGAAGTCGGACGCTTAACCGACTGAGCCACATAAGCGTCCCTAAATACCAGGTGTTAACAGAACTTCTAAGTGGAGATAACCAACAAATTATTAGAATCAGAGTCACAAAAGGGAAGAACTGGAATGAACTTATATCACCTAGACCATTTGGAGATGAAGAAAGTGAAGCCCTGATAGTAACTTGCTGACATCCCCAATCCCTTCTGGAACAGGGTGGGGTATTAATAAATGCATATGTTTAAAAGGAAAAAAAATAAATGAATAAAATGAGTTCTATTATCCCTATTATACAGTTGGGGAAATGGAGGCTTAGAAAGATAATAAATTTGCCTAAGGCTAAATGCTTAGGATTCCAACCCAGATGTTCCGAGAGCAAATCAATTCAGCCCCAGCCGCCTACCATATTACTATCACTAATAGGAATAGTTAAGCCACTTTGTTTCTGAGTAGGGCCAGATGCTTCCTCTTCAACCCTAGTTGTATAATTCACATTTGCAAATGGATTCTGTCTTTAAATTACCCCTGAGGTAGGGGGAAAAGGAATGCATTAATGAGTTAGCAATGGTTTTGCTATTACTCTTTCTGTCTCACATGACATTCTTAAAATAAAATTCCCTTTTTCTTTCTGGTTTTGCTATACTGAACAATGATTTTTCACAAAAGAATAATGAGACAACCAGAAGGTTGTTTCTCTGATGATCTAAAACACCTCAGAGAGGTGATTTAGGGTTTTGAACTAAAAGAAGTTAATCCATTTTTGTTTTTTAAGTTGCTAACTCTGAAATTTGTTGCATTTTTAAATGTCTGTTTTTCTACCCTCTTAGAGAAGCGGTCAGCAATTTTCTCACTGCCCTCAGTTTGCAAAGAAAAAGCAGGAATCAACAGCAAGTTCCTCATCCTGCAATCTCTGGGAATATCTGGGCTGCCCTCAGAATCGCACTTTCTCTGATGGACCAACCAGAACTCTTCCAGGCGGCTAATCTCGGTGACCTGGATGTCCTCCTAAGAGCTTTCAACTTGGATCCTTGAAGGAAAAAAAAAAAAAAAAAAATTAAAAATGATAAATCCTTATCTGTGTAATTGTACTAAGAAATGCAAAACTATTTTATTATGAATTCCAAAAAGGATAAAACCAGATGTCCAAAAGGCCATGGTGATATGACACAAGGGAACTCCTACAGACGATGCCCAGTCTCTGTTCAGATTCAAAAGCACAAAATGTTGTACATAGAGTCAAGGTTGGGCTCAGAAGAATAACTGAGAGACACAAAGACAAACCAAGATAAAGTAACTGTGTGTGAATACTCTTCACAAGCTGCAAGCATATTCAAAACACGTCCTTTGGGGTTTTTGTCCTCACTTTTGCAGCTGATGACACACCTAAGGAACTTGCTCATAGGACACCTGGAGAAAGCACTGCCTCTGATCAGGGAATTCTGACTGTTTCTGAACTACCCCCTGCAATTCCCCCTTTTACAACATAGTTTGGGCCAAGGTGCATGCACATATATTAACCCTTGACTAAAGAGAGGCATTGCTTAGACCTGTTCCGATTTTAACTTTTACTGTAGCCCTTCGACTCCAGAGAGGGAGCTTTGCTGGCAAAAGCAGTTTTTGCACTAGAAATTTTTGCTGTTCCCAATCAAAACTTTTCTGGGACTGTATATACGCACTTTAATATCTTATTTATGCCTTGCTGGAGTTTTGTTCCGTTGCTCCAATTTTTAACTTAGGGGTGAAAGATTCAAGAACTCGGCCTTGTTAGATCAATGGACCAAATAAAAATTCCTGAAAATAGTTTTTCATAGTGTAGAGTTTTGAAGGAGTTTTTCTCAAAGCAGATAGGACACAGGGTGTAAATATGTCAAACACAGATCTTATTCACATGCTTTCTGGGACCGTATGAACTTAAGCAAGAGACATTGTACTGTCCCTTCATGCATTCTCTGCAGGGAGGAATTTGGATGATTATGGGATTTCTATAGAGTTAACATTAACTTGCTTAAATGTCATACTTTACTTGCTTTCTGACTGCCCTGCACACCAATATTCCTTTTAAACTGTTAATATTTTAAATAGTATTTCGTAAGAGTGATACATTTTTTCCTAAAAATTAAGTGTTTTCTTAGTTCCATAATAATCTGCATTGCTCTCCCTTCTGCATTCTAATTGATAGAAGATCAATATTTTCTAGCTGAATCTCACTGAATGTCAGTGGTTTAATATGAAAGATGCATGCTCCTTTGGCTCTCATTTGGAACATTTATCAAGTATCAGGAACCTTCTGTCGGTAGTGGTGTTTTATTTCATTGATTACATTCTACTCACTTCTACAGGGTGTGTTGTGCCCTGTTGGGGCTTGGTGATTATTTGGATTGACATCATTTTTTAAAGAGTTAGAAAAATTGTTTGCAAAACGCTAACCAAAACATAAGATCGCCAGTGTCCAATTCTAGCAAGTTGTTCTAATAAGTGGTCCCATTCTTCTTTATTGTTTCTCCTTCCTTTCTTCCTTCCTTCCTTCCTCCAGAATCTTCCCCAAAGCAATCTGATCCCAACTTTTTCTTCGTGTTCTTTGGTTAATAGTAGCTGGTTACTCTCATGATTATAGTTACCAAGCAAACAGCATTTGAGTCAAGACAGTTTAATTGACTGGAGAGTTAGCTTCTCCTGGTGAGGGCGGTAGAGGAGGGGAGCGGGGTGTGCAGGTAGAAATCCTCTCCTCTATTACCTTGGAAGTTCCTCAGGTAGGAAGGGGCCTCAAGGAAACAGGAAACCACAAATCCTTGAAGTTCACGTGTGTTATAACGACAGAGAGTTTATAAAGACGAAGAGTTTATAAGGTTTATAAGGACAAAGAGTGGAGAGCCCTGTGGTGTGCCGGGCTTTCATCTTCACTGTCGAAGCTCACTTGGGCAAAGGTGATGCCCCCAGCTGGACAGCAGGAGGCAGAGGCATTAAGGCATTCACCATTGGGCAGTAGTGACAACCCAGTCTTTGCCTACTTCCTTCCAGTCTCAGCAGCAAATAAAGCTCAACAATATTTTCAAGAATATTCTTTATAATTTTAGAATCCTAGAATTCAGTCTAGAAAGGACTCTCGGGGCCAGAGTCCAAGTTCATGGCAGCTGCCTGCTTGAATATCCCTGAGAGAAGAACATCCATTCCATGCATGTCGCTCCCGCCAATTCCCGTGCGTTCACTGGCTGGCTAGCTGATTTGCATCCATCGTAGTCCATTAGGAGCCTCTGAACACAGGATTCAAAGCCAACTTTGCAGGTTTCTGTTTATGATGCCACTCTATACTTTCAACAGTAACCGAATTTGCAGTAATAACAATAGGCTGTTTTCTTAGATTTGTTGGCCCTACATGCATGACATCAGTTAATAGTTTAAAGCCTGACAGTAGGGTAAATGCAGGATACTTTGATTTAATTTGATTGTTGCTAAGTGGTGACAAATTTTGCAGCCCAAGTTTGATTTTGCTGTCAGAATACCAAGTGAATTCAGAGGAGAGTAGACAGTTTTCCATTCCCATCATACTTGGATAATTTCAGTAGCACTTTCTTCAATATATCTAGTGTCCATCAGAACCAAGATTTTCATAGTCTGTTGCCTATCAGGAAGTGCAGAATTATTGCCCAAGATATTTTTCAATAGTATTTTTAAACAAAATTAAGTAAAAACAGTTACTAAAAAATAAGTGAAAGTTTATAGAAATCAGAGCACCACCAAAAATTAGTAAGATTTTAGAATGATCTTTATTGTATGCATTTTTCAAGTATATACACATTTTTTTAAGACAGAACTGGTTTTGGTATCTTACCCTGGTGGTATGAAATTGTCATTTATTCTTTCCATTTCAAAAGGCAGGGTGTCCTTGGTTCCTGTCTAAGGCACCCTGGGAAGGCTTTGAGTTCCTTTTTTCTGAGAGTCTTACTAAGTAAGCCTAAGATCTCTTAGAGGATGGTACTGGTTTTCTAGAATGGCCCTTCAGTTGCATGGATGTAACTTTTAAGAACTTATTTTCACTGGCAGATTGGATGAGAATGCAGAGAAATCCAGTGATCACTGCTGAATTTCAAGATATGTTACACCTATGTCTAGTGGGCTATTTCTACGTGCTGTTGTACCTTGACAGTGGGGATGAGGCTTCCTCTTAAGGTCATTCCCCATGACACCTAAAGAAAGGCAGATATTGTCCATCAGGAAGCTTTTAGCAGACAGCTATGAGCTGTGCTTTCTCAGCCAATCTGTATTTGAGCTAGAATGGCAAAGTAGAGACACTTCACTGGGCTAGAATGTGCAGGACATACTCACCTTCAGAGTTGGATGCCACTCTTCTCCTTTTCTTTAAAGGGAACTATTATGTTGTATCTTGGGTCCATGTCTAGATACTCATACTAGGTAAGTCTTTCTAGTATATTCCTGCTATACAAGCAAGACTTGAACACAAGTATAGCTAGTCCCACATACAACAGGAGTTCCCAAAATCTCTTCCATACACTTCATCCATGAGCTCTTTGGGAATATAGAGAAAGCAAGATGGTCATTTTGTGTCCCTTCCTCATTTGCCCCTGAATCAGTTCCACAAGACTAGACTGCACTTTAAGTTAGTGGTTGCTATCGTTTTATACCTTGAAATGATTCTGAAAGGATTCTAGAAACAGGGTATTCTGAAGGTTTCATTTGTGTACCAAGTTTTTTGAGTCCTCATATTTTAGAAATTATTAAACATGCACACACATGATTTCAACTTTGTAAAATGATTTCAAATTCATTCCGTCTCTAGATTTTACTGCACAGTTTCCCTGTCATCTCAGTATTTATAGAACTGGTTGAAATTAAACTGTTTTGAACTAAGAAGTAGATAGATAGATATATATTTTTTTAAAGAGTGTTCATAGATGAACTCTGGCATAAGGTTTGTAAAAAGGCAATTTTTAAAAAATAAAACGTATAACCTCAGGTAAAAAATAACGCATGCATTAGTACTTGCAAATCTGCCTACTCAAATATTAACCAAAGCATGCAAGATAACTGTACTGAATGTAAATTTACCCAGTGCATGGTTAAATCTCATAGGGTAGCCTATTTTTCCTTGCTTCTGAGCAAGGAAACATTTTCATGAACTTTGCGTTATAGTTTTACTATTTGCTTTTAATATCTTCTTGTCAAGACTGTTTTCCTGCTATCACACTACACTGAACTTTACAGATATTCACACATCTGGCTTATGCAGTGTTGCAGCCAGTGCCAAATGAATCTACTGAGGAATCCAGGTACTTAGACATCTAAACAAGTTTTAAACCAGTTGAGGCACAACAGATCCAAAACTCAAACAAAATCCGTGTGTCTGAACACTACTAAATGCAATTGTGTTGATTGCCTCCACAGAGTTTTGGGTTCAAAATTCTGAATCGTGCATTTCAAATATTTTCTAAAATTTAGGAGTAAATTAGAAATACTGACCTTCTAAATAAGGTGGGAAGGTTGGGGTAATGTCAGGCACATGAAAACCACCATAAGGCAAAGTGGATGTGACGGCTTAATTTGCACAAATGTTACATAGTGAGTGTGTGGGTGTCACACCATTGTCCTCAACATGGCCCTATTTATATGATAAGTGAGTGAGCTACGTGGCCACATCCCTTAAGAAACTGGACTTGGTCTGTATGTCTAAAAACACTGAAAGTCAGAGATAATGAGGTGATTTCATGGTCACTCAGAATGAACTTGGAAGTCCTCTCACTGCCTTTTTCTGTAACCCCTGCTTCATGAAAAAATAAGGGCAAGGAGACCAGAAATGGAGGGAGCAAAGCTCACTAAAACAAAGTTGGGGGTGAGTCTTATGTTGCTAACAGCTTTGTCACCATCTCACACACCGCCAAACACACACATATAAGCTCAAAGACGGAAATCTTAAACTCCTAGCAAAGACTCATGTGTGGAGGCATTAAACAGTTAAAGAGGAGAAAAACCAGAAAATCAAAAGTGTGAAGTTTAACAACCTCTCACGTGGTATTTTGCCTTGAATAAAGTTTCCACTCCCTGTGACCTCTGCAGACTTACCAAAATAACACACTCTAGAAACCAGTGCCCCAATCTCAGAACTGTTGTCTCAGGACCTTCTCTACTAGAGAAAACTAACTTGCAGTGTTGCAGGGTGTGCATGCAAAACCCTGACAGGCTCTTCAGGACACTTTTAGAAACCCGCATTCGAAACACTATGAAGATGAAAAAACAGCAGGCAGTTCTTTGCTCAACAATAAAATGTGTGTCTTTTTTTTTCTTTGAATTTCTTGGAGAGGGGAAATGGATGGACAAAACAATAGTAAGGGATATACATACACACTCAGCTAGATAGTTTGGCATTTTCACTGAGATATGTAAAAAATTTGCCTAGATACCATAAAGAATGCGAGAAATGGTTCATGATTGAATATGTTGCCAGTAGTTAAAGGAAATAAAGCAAACCTAAATTTTTACCAATGTCCCCCCATATCACTTGACTCAAACCCTCTTCAACTTTCATTGCCCAAATTTGTTTACATTAGTTGAAAAAAAACCTGATTAATTTAATAAACTTTTTACAAACTATAACAGGCATTTATTAACTATTTAGAAAAGACGTTTCTATATATTTTGTATATCTACAAATATTGCATATCTAGTCTAATCTAAAAATATTAAGACAAATGGCAAATTCTTCTGTGATGCTTCTCTATGCTCAATAATGTTTAAAATCTTGGGATTTCATTTTTAAGCTGAAATAGATAACAAAAAATTTAACTTTAAATGTTTACATTGAGTTTTTAAGTTAAAACCAACCCAAATTAAGTGACCTATAGTAAATTAATGGCAATGGGGTGAGGGTGTAAAAGTTACGGGCATACTATGTGATAATGTATCTGTGTATTTAGTGAAATATTATGTATCATAGCACAACTCTGTTGGATAATAAGGCTTCATCTTAGTATTTCCCTGCATTGCTCTTTGAAATAAAACTACTACCATAAAAATAACCTGTCATATTGATGTGTTTAATTTACTCCTTTGGCTTATAATTTGCAAAGTACCAAGATTAAGGTAGTATTTTTGTACTATTATTGGAAGCATGCCTTCCCTTTTTCACATTACTAAATTGTATTTATATTTGTGCAATTTTAAACTATGTTTTCAAATAAACTTTGTCTGTGGCTTCAAGGTCTTTTGAGAAATCTTTCAAAATGGGATTTGGGGGTCAGAATTGCTTCAAATCATATATAATCCAATTTGTACTATTGATAAAAAAAGGTCTTTTATTGAATACCACCACATATGATGTTGCATGAGCTATCTGGAAATCAAGAATGCATTTTTACATATAAAACAAAACTTTAAAATCTTCTTCTTTTGTTAATTTTTTAAGAGTAAAATATTTAACCTGAAATTGGATTTTGTGATTTTTTTTTTTTAGAATAAAAATATTAAAATATATTTCAGTTTTAGGGTCTGTTTTTTTTTTTCTTTTCTTTCTTTTTTTAATCAGTCAATAAATATTTGAGGTTCTATTACGTGCACGTACTGTTCTAATTCAGGAGTGGTAAGTAAATCAAATCAAACTTGCCCTTGAAGAGCTTAGATTTCTGTGAGGGATCAACAAATACTTTAACACATAAGGATGTCATGCGCCAAAAACTGCTAGAAGGACAAGGCAAATGAGGTATTATGAGAGAAACTGGGGGCTCCTTTTTATCCATAGATGGTCAGGAAAGATTTCTCTTAGGTGACGTTTGGGCTGAGCTTTGAACACCAAGAAGCCCACCAAGTGGCACTGGGAACAGCTCTTTGAACTATTCTCAGCAGAGCCAACAGCTACCACAAGACACCAAAGCAGGAATGAGCTTGGCGTGTTCAAGGAGGAAGGAGCCCAGGATGGCGAGCGCTGTGAGCTGGGGAGACCTTAGGAGATGCCCTGGCAAAGCGGGAGATTGTTGGTGGCCTTCCTGGAGCACATAAAGGGTGGATTTGCCCTCAAGCAGAGAAGGGATGCCACCGAGACAGATGTTTCTGTTTCCAGAATGTTTACTAATGAAGTCCTTGAGTGGTCAGGTTGGTGATGCAGGAACAATAGGCTTGGATGAAGAGAGCTACACAGGCACACTGAGCCCCCCCTTCTCCCTCTTCACTAAGTCCTCTTGCTATAAGCCAACAACCTGGTGGAAGTTCATTTTCTCCTCTATCAAATCAGGCTGTACCTCCTTCTTTCCCACTTCACGGTTATTTTACCCAGCGGTGAATTGTGGCTCCTCTCCCGACCCCTTGCATAACTTAAACCTTTTATTATGTCTCTTAATCCTTTTTAAGCGTGAATTCTATTTCCTCAAACAGCTGCTTCACTCCATGTGTATACATGAAAGCAGCCCAAGGTTTGAAATGTTTTTCACATTCCTTTACAAGGCTCCTCACAGTAATGCCTTACCTATCCAGTACTTTAGGGCTCACAAGGACGTATGTATTTTTTTTCCTTACTTATACCTCATAATAAATAATGCTGCCTGAAAGGAGGTTAGAGGGGGAGTGAGCCAAAGCATAAGAGACTCTTAAAAGCTGAGAACAAACTGAGGGTTGATGGGGGGTGGGAGGGAAGGGAGGGTGGGTGATGGGTATTGAGGAGGGCACCTTTTGGGATGAGCACTGGGTGTTGTATGGAAACCAATTTGACAATCAACTTCATATATTGAAAAAAATAAAAAAATAAAAATAATGCTGCCTGGTTATCAACTTAATGAATCAGAACCTTGGAAACTGACAGTTAATTTTAGTATTTTGATCTATGGAATTAAGCCATTTGATTCTTAGGAGGCCCCCTGCTTGAGTTTGCTCACCTGAGTTTAGAAGGGTGGAGACCAAGCAGTGCAGCCTTCCCAGGCCAAGGTCTTTGAAAAGGAAAAAGAAAGGAAGCTAACACTGAAACCTGCCATGTGCCACATTCCTACACCATTATTTCTAACGCCATTTTAACCCTAATGCACACTCAGGTCCTCTGCTTCTCCCCTCCTAATAATACACACAGTCCATAATTAATATTATTGCAAATGATGAACATAATAGCAAAAACTGCGCCAGGTGGAAGAAAAACATCTTACTGATTAAGAACTGACTAAAGATCACATCTACTATTAAAAACTGCAAAAACTGGCCCAGGAAAAAGTAAGCTTGAGAGAAATCTTACCAAGACGATGGCTAAGAGTGCTTACAGGAAAACTGGCTACTGATTCAAAAAAATGACAAAAGAACAAAATCTTGACAAAATCTAGAGTGGCAAAATTTGACCTGGTAAAGGTGGACCCGCTGGAAATCATGGCCACAAAAGGGACTCTGCAATAGGAAAAGTTCTAATAGGGAAAATGCGATGAGGACCAAAAGCTGAAGACTCAGGCTGTCTTCACAAAATTTACAGAACTGAGGGTGCCCGGGTGGCTTAGTTGGTTAAACATCTGACTCTTGGTTTGAGCTCAGGTCATGATCTTGGGGTTTTGTGAGTTCAAGCCTTGCATTGGGTTCTGCACTGACTGTGCAAAGCCTGCCTGGGATTCTCTCGATCCCTCTCACTCTGCTGCTCCCCCACTCGTGTTGTCTCTCTCTCAAAATAACTTGAATTGATACCAATTAAACTAATTTCATTAAAATAGAAAGGAAAATATAAAAGCTTGGAGAGAGTTCAACTGGATAACTGTTTCACACCTCCCCTCGCCTCGAATCTCCAATCTCCCCCACCCATGGTCCCTCCAAGCTGAGGATCTCACTTCTTACTTCCCTGAGCAAATTAAAGCAGGCAGAACAGAATCCCCAGACTCTCAGTGCTCCCACTCCTCACAGCTGCATCTGGCGCTCTTATCTCTGCCTTCCTCCTGTCCCCAAAGACGGGCTTCCCAGCTGGTGCCTAAAGTCAGCTCCAACTGAGCACGAGATCCCGTCACCTCTTGCCTGCTCAAGGGCAGCAAACAGCAATTCTCACCTTTCTGTCCTACATCCTCAGTATTGGGCCTATTTGACCATCTTATTTCCCATATTTAAAAACAAAAACTTCTCTTGTTCCCAGCCCACGTCCTGTCAGCCACCATCTCTTCTTTGCTTCCCTTTGTGGCAAAATTCCCCAAAGAGTGGTTTGCATTCATCTTCTGCAAAAAGTTTAGAAGGGTGGAGACCAAGCAATGCACCCCTCCCCACCCCCCAAACTGTCCCCATGGAGATCACCCATGACCTCCAACTTGATCAATTGTGTAGTCAACTCATCTGACTTAACCTACCACAGTTACTTGACAGTTGGTATCTGTTGCCTCCACTTGGCTTCCACTTGCATGCACTGTTCTCTTGATTTTTGCCTACGTTGGTGTTCTCTCCTCTCAGAGTCTCCTTTGCTGGCTCATCTTCTCCTGGACTTCTTATATTGAGCCTTTGCTCAGTCCCCGGACCAGTTCCATTTCCTGTCTTCCTCCATTGATGATCATACCCAGTCCCTGGTTTAAATGCCATCTTTAGTTTTTTTTTACTTCAGTCCAGACTTTTCCCTCAAAATCCGGAGTTGTATATCCAGCTTCCCACTCAACATCAACCACGGAGATCTAACAGGCATTTCAAATTCAACACATCCCAAACTTGCGATCATCTTTTCCCATCAATACCCCCCAATCCCACCAAGCCTTCCCTATCTTTGTTGATTGCAACTACATTCTTTAGTTGCTCAGAGGAAGAACTTTGGGGTCTAGCTTGGCTACTCTCATTCCCTCACATGCCACGTCCGGCCCATCAGGAAATCCTACTGGCTTTACTTTCACATGTATTCAGAATCTATCCTTGCTACCTCTACTGTTACCATCCCATCTATGTGAGCCATCATCCTAGCTCACCTTGCTTACCACAGTAGCCTCTACTTCTATCCTTGCCTCCTATCAGCTAATTTAGAGAACTATCTTCCTGAAACTTTGGTCAGATCAGATCATTGCTCTACTTAAGAGCCTATAAGGACTCCCAATGGCACTCCAGAGTCAAGCCCTTCCAATGCCTCCTGGCTCAGGCAATCTGGCCCCTCTCCAACATCTTCCCCTACTCCTCTTCCCCTCATTCCCTTCTCTCAAATCACACTGGTCCCCTTACTGCTTCTCTGACATAATAGATTATGCTCCCACCCTGGAGCCTCTGCTCCCATGAGTCCCTCTGCCAAGCATATCTTCCCCCCCCCCCCCAAATATCCATTTAGATGACTCCTTCACCTCCTTCAAGTCTTGGTTCAAATCTCACCTCCAAAAAAATGCTTTCCCTGCGTACCATATTTAGTAGCAAAATCCACACCTCCCCCCATTCTGCTGTTCTTTTTTTCCATAGCACATAGTACCTTTTAACATATTATATAATTTACTTATTTCTTATGTTTAGCATCCGGCTCTCCCTGCTAGAAAATAGGGGCGCCTGGGTGGCGCAGTCGGTTAAGCGTCCGACTTCAGCCAGGTCACGATCTCGCGATCCGTGAGTTCGAGCCCCGCGTCAGGCTCTGGGCTGATGGCTCGGAGCCTGGAGCCTGTTTCCGATTCTGTGTCTCCCTCTCTCTCTGCTCCTCCCCCGTTCATGCTCTGTCTCTCTCTGTCCCAAAAATAAAAAAATAAAAAAAAAAAACGTTGAAAAAAAAAAAAGAAAATAAACTCAACAAGGACAAAGAGTCTGGTCTGCTTTGTTTACTGATATATTCTAAGAAAAGCAATGCCCAGCACATAGATATTCAGTATTTATTGAATGATGAACCATGTCATATACATTAACAAAATAAATTGGCTTAATGACATTATCTCCAGAAAAATACTTTGGGGGGAAAAAAGTCATCGATGTTGGTATAATTCTGATTCTTTACAAAAAAAAGATTTGCTAGACTGAAATAAAGGGTCAAAACCTCCACAGGGTCAAAGTGCTAGTTAAAATAGTGATGTAAAATAGCACAGTAAAAAAATACTGTGCCACCAGACTGTGAAATGTTCGACGTAACTTATCTCATGTATTATTAGGCCCCCTGCACAGATGACAAGACTGAGTTTCAGAAAGTCAAGTCTCTATGCCTCTACTCTTGCCATTCTATCTGCCCCCTACCTCACTGAAAGACTTTTCCTAGTAAATTTTTAAATAGGTTGCATGAGAATGAGAATAACTTACTGTTTCCTATTAAATTTCCTCACTACAAATGATTTGCCACTGACCACATTTGAAAAGTGGGACCTTAGATTCAAACAGTGCATACACACCATGGTAGACTCTCCCACTGGGCACAAGGGGACAGAGCAAAGTGAATGTAAGCAGCATCTGACTTGCAAACATTGTCCTAAAAACTTTATAATGTGTGAGTCATAAAAAAAATCCTCCATCCCAATCATTTCCTTCTCCTCTTCTCACCAAAACATTATGGCACAACACTGATGTTGGTCATTTTACTTGGATTTTTAAAAATGTACAGATTCTTTTAAATTTTTTAAATATTGAGGGGCACCGGGGTGGCTCAGTTGGTTGAGCATCAGACTTTGGCTCAGGTCATGATCTCACAGTTCGTGGGTTCAAGCCCCCCAACAGACTCTGTGCTGACAGCTCAGAGCCTGGAGCCTGCTTTGGATTCTGTGTTTCCCTCTCTCTCTGCCCCTCCCTGGTTCATGCTCTGTCTCTCAAAAATGAACAAACATTAAAAAGAGAAATTTTTTTAAGTATCGAATGGACATGTTTTAAGTAGTAATAAGCATACCCTATATGGTAGGCAAAACAATGCCTCCTCAAGAATTTCTATATCCTAATCCCCAAAACCTGTGAATGTGTTACCTTACATGGCAAAAAGGAACATTGCAGATGTGATTAATTTAAGGATCTGGAGATGGGAAGTTTATTCTGGACTATCTAGGTGGGCCCACTGTAATCATAAGGGTCCTTATAAGAGGGAGCAGGAGAGCCAGTCAGAGGCCATAGGACAATGGACACAGACACTAAGTGACGTCCATGTTGTTAGGAGGCCACAAGCCAAAGAATGAGAACAGAAGAGTTTCTAGAAGATGGAAAAGGCAAGGAATGGATTCTCACAGAGAGTTTCCCTGCCAACACCTAGATTTTAACCCTGTAAGACCCATTTTCATACTTCTCACCTAATAAATGTGCTCTCTTGAGCCACCAAGTTTATAATCCTTTGTTACAGCAACAATAGGAAATTCATACAACCTACAAACACGGTGCCATCGAAATGCTGAAATCCCTTGGTGCAACCAGTATTGAGCACGCTGGCACCTGCATTAGGGAAGCTACCAGCAAATTGAGAGCCACAGAACCACAACAGGGTCTCCACTGACTCCAGTATTGCACCTGACATCCATTCGAGAAAGACTAAAAGACTTCCCTGCCTCGGCCCCTCCCTCCTTTGCAGAAGAAACATCTTGCACCGTTGCTGATGTTCCACTATTGATGGGAATGAGGCGGCCTTGGTGCCCACACCAAGAAACCCCAAAGAGAAATAAAATCAGTCACTGTCTTGGGTTACCTGTTCTGTTGATGGATGAGAACCCGCCAAGGGCAGAATCAGTTTACTTGACATTTTGCAAAAGAAAAAAGAGCCATAAAGGAACCTCAGATTGTGAGAATAGCTTTTAATTTTAAAACAACTGAAGCAATAAATCATCCATCTCTCTTTCCATCATAGGCAATGCTCTCCCCAAACAGTTGAGATATTTTAACAGCAGCTGTGACTAGTGCAAAATAAAATAAATACAAACTCTTTCAGGAGTCAACCTCAAACCTGCTGGGCAGGTGGGCGCAGGCAGCAGGCTCAGCCTCTGCCCAGGCCGATAGGAGCGGCGAGATTTACACCATACATCATCACACCCAGCTCTGAACGGACCACACAATACCTGGGGAGGGGAAACCACAAGAGAATGTTGCCTAAGGTGAAGCAAATATGCCCAGCACCCTCATGTAGCCAGCATCCCTGGCACACGGAAGATGCTTGAAAAATAAGTGCAAAGTTAGCTTCTAAGCAAAGCTGAAGGAACGCGGTTTGGGGCTCATTTGCTTTAGTTTTGTTTTGGTTTTTTTTTTTTATTGGAGTCTTATACATACTGGTTTTTACATAGAAAGTCTTCTGCTGTCTGGAAGGCATTCTGTGCCTCACCGAGCTGACTCCAGCGAAAATATGTGTGTTGCTTCTGTCTATTGGGAGAATTACCTTCCACACGTGGCATCTCACTGCTGACTCCACACCATCTAGAACCTAGAGCAGCACCTGTCCAAGTGCAATGCCAGCCACATGTCTAATTTTAATTTTGGTAGCCATATTTAAAAAAAAAGAGAGAAAAAGGAATAAGTGAAATTTTAGTAACAGCTTATTTATCTAAAATATTGTCATGTTAGCATGTAACCAATATAAAATACTGATGAAATATTTGACGTTCCCTTCTTTTTGGTACCAAGCCTTCAAAATCTGGTGTATGTTTTACATGAACAGCACAATCTCGATTTGGACAAGCCAAATTTCAAGAGGTCACTAGCTACATGTGGCTACTGACTCTTACACCCAGTAGCACAGATCCAGCACATTTTAATACAAACTCTTTCAAGATGATTTACGGTGTAGGGAATCTTCATGGCACTGGGTAGGTGATCTTATACACCAACGTAAGAGTACAAAATCTTGCTCTGTAACCTAGGATTTCTGACCGAGGCAAAGGGTGAAATCACATTCCATCTAATCCCATCCCCTGCTCCTGCTCAGCACCTGCCATCTCCTCAACAGACTACAGAGATACTGTAATTTAGCAACAGTGATGCTCACAAGAGGAAGAGACATCCTTTCTGTGACAGACAACTTTCTCAGTACTTACTTGGGGATCATAGCTATGACTGAATTAGAGTAAGAAAATCGTCTACACACGTTACAGATTTATTTGCTGAAAGTGGTGCCGAGCCTTTTCATCGCAGGAGGTGTTTTAAACAGACTTTTTCATTTTGGAAGGGGATGGGAACAAGGTATCTTGTGGACTAAGAAGTGGCAAGTTTCAAGAATGGGAGACAAAGAGGATAATTACCAAAGGAAGTGGGAAGAGAAGTTGGGGTGGGGACACTAAAATGATGCAGATTATAAACTGGGGAGTACGACCTATAACAAACCAACAAGTTACATCTAACCTCTGTGTGCTCCCTCATCCCACATGTCTAACCCCCATAGTAACTATAGGAAAATAAAAATAGAATTGAATGTTAGGGCAGGAGGGGACTTCTGAGCTGATCCAGCCTACCGCACTCATTGTAAAGAAAAAGGCCCAGAGAGGTAAAAGGCCCACGGCACCTGGAGTGGCGTCGGGCCATGAACCCGGGTACGCACACTGGACACTGCAGGTCATGGGAAAGAATGATGTTGGGAGTCACAGGCTCAAGCTACTTGTGCCGGGCTTCCTGTAGCCCAAAGTGAGTGTGGGGGAACAGCAGGCACATTCTCTTATAGTTGGAAGAAAACAGCCGTGTCAATTCAAAATACCGAAGCAATGTTGATGTAAATGGCATTAAAACATGATTCTTCCAGTAGTCCTTTCTGCATGCTTTTTTCCCTTAAAAAAAAAATCCCCCAATCTGAACCAAAACTGGATTTCTGATCAGTTATATGGGCATTCAGATCAATTGACAAAATAAAAACTTTGATACATTTTCCAAAGACACGTTCATTGGGATTTTACACAAATGGATATCAAAAGATATTTACAGGAAAAAAAAAGGTGCACTCTTTCACACGTACACCCACACACGGTGAGAATTTCACAATTACACCACCACGCCTCACACAGAGGACTCCTAACAGGCTGATAATCTGACAAAATCCACACATTATTCCAGTTTTCAGTCACAAATAATCTCGTCAACATACATGGTAAAATTAAGGAGTATGTTCCAGACTTTTATTCCAGGGAAATCTGCCTCGTATATATTAAGGTATACATATAAACACACTTTTAAAAGCAAGAAAGAAACACATTATTTGCTCCAGTTTTTCCCCAACTCTCAATCTGAAATAAAGAATAGCACATATACAAAACTTTGCCTTGTAGAAATAGCCCTTTGTTTTGTGAGGCAGGAAAAAAAGGCAGCCATAGTAATATTCTCTTACAATATGTTTAGGCATCAAAAGGGCTAAGTTTATTTTTCTACTTGAAGAAATTAAATAATGGATAGCCTATAATCTTGTTCTGATTTTACACCATTTTGCAAAGTTTTATTACAAAATTTTTATTTTGTTCAAAATACACATGCTATCTTTGTTCACATTTCAATCCAAACCCCCAGTTATCCCCCGACCCCCGAAGAAGGCCTTCACTTTGTAAGAGCATTGAAAACGAGTCATTTTTCATGTGTGTTTGGAGTCAGTATTCTAGGACACTCAGCCAAGGAGACTGGATTTTGTAAGGCTGCTTTGTGTGGGAATTTCTACAGGAGCCAGGGACTCATGTGACAGAGTGCGGCTGCTTTAGGATCTCCAAAACAACACTAAAAGGCGGCACTGGTGGGCACAACCGAGTAGAGTTACTGCACCATAAGCGCCCTCCTCATGCCAATTGCATTTGTTCCCAAATTGAAGAAAACATCAGACGAGAGAAGGAGGGAGCACACTCTACTGGGACCCACACGGCATACCACCTGCTCTCTCTTTCCAGCTGTGCTTTGAGGATAGATACATGAGGTTTGATATGGTGACCCTTGAAAGAGTAGCAGGTGGTATTGTGCAGATAAGGAAGCTGAGGCACAGGGAGGATGAGGGTCTTGCCCAGCTAGGGGCAGCACCCAAGTCTCCAGGCTCCCAGCCTCGGGCTCAGTGCTCCTCAGACATACAGCGTAGCTAATCTCCTGTAAAAGGAGCCCCGATCTTAACCAGAATCCTGACTGCTCACAACTCACCGTGTTGCAATCCACTTGTCCATGTGGTATTTTACCCAACTGGTTCTACTTTATTTTCCTACAGTTTCTAGACAGATCCTTTCTACCAATCAAATGCACGTTAGGCAGACTGCAGTAGATCCTTCTTCATTTGACTGGATAATCTGAAATAGAAACTCCAGAGACTCTAGAATTCGGTACAGAGCTGCAGGAAGATTATACACCACTCTTGTTGTACTTTTTCATCACATTTGAAACCCTGATCTAATCCCAGGTTGCAACAAAAATACTAAAACACCAAAATGGAAATGATGGTTTTTCACAATGTCATATAAAGCTTCCTTGCATCTGAAGCCCTGAAGGTGCCCAAGATCACACTGCTGGTCACAGCAAACAAGCAGCAAAGGCAAGTCAGGAGGTGATTAGCCCAGAAAGGGCCAAGAGGAGACTCTAGCCCCAGAAAAATGTAAAAATGGAGGCAGGCAAAGAGCTCAGGGACAAGAAAATTACAGACAAATTTGGGGCACTTAGTGGGATTCCAGGGAGTTGTTACGTGTTATGGTAAGATTAGCTATTTTAACTAAAAATACATACTATGCCTTAGGGAGAAGGGCTGCTGAGAACCAGAATTCATCTACTTTTATTTGGCAAAGAACAATGTTGTGCTGCTGTGGGCATCCGGCATTCTCCCACAAAATGTCACAAACCCAGGTGGATTCTTGACAACACTTTTTTAAAGGGACAACTCAGCCCTTTTTACTCCTGAAAATCTAAGTGGGGAACCAATTTTTAAAACTAATCCTGAGTTATAGTTTCTTTAAAATAGTTACTTGCTTTTCTCAGCTATGCTTAAGACCAACTGCTTTAACCTTTAAAAACTAGCCTGTCATAGATTTCCTGGTTGACGATAACAGTCTCACCCTCACACATTCACACAATCACATTATGAATTTTGATACGATTAAATTAAAAATACCTTTCATTGCAGATGCTCTTATCTTCTATACATGGACAGGTCAGAAATTGTGTGTAATGAAAAAACTATGTCACAAATAAAGCCCATCCCATTACTGATTTTTGATATGAAACAAAAATGGGCTTCTCATTTATTTGGGGGTGAGGCCACACCATGGGCCCCCAAAGCATAACAGAGGGCTGATGGCACATTCCCATTTTTGGTGTGACACTGGCAGATCCCCCACCAGCAGTATAAATACTTTTTTTTTTTTAATCATCCTCTCCTTGAACATTTATAAAAAGAAAAACTATCTACAGTAGTGTATCATCACTAATAGAAATTCCTTCCCAGTTCTATTTCAGAAGGCGTCAAATGATGTTCTTTAAATAAACTATAAATACCCCCATGTATTCCTTCATTTCATGTCTGGCTGTCCCAACTTCTGCTTTTTTTTTTTTTTTTTTTTTTTTTTTTTTTGGCAAATTAAAAAGGCGTGTGGCTTCTTCTGGCCAACTGGCACATCTGAGGCTCAGCGTGGTACCCTGTGGTAAAAGTACATGTAGCCCAGGTCCTTAGGGGGCCTTTCTGAGGCACACACCCTGTGGTCATTGTAGATCACCCATCTGAAAACAAAAGAGAAGAATTCGATGATTTCAGTCAGTCCCAGGAAGCTTAGCAGAAAAAAAGTTACTGCTCCATCCTTATAATAGTCAAGATGTTTTAAGACAACCAAACCCAAGCCTGTTGTATAAAAAGGAACAGAACACTGGTGGGAATTTACTACTACTTTTTTTATTCTTGAGCTCAAAAGTGGTCATTAAAGGGGTTTCCAAACATTTTAAACCCTTTGATCTCATAACCCCTTTTGTAGAAATCCATAGATGGCCTCAGAAATTAAGTCAAAGAATTATGTACGACAGCACTTATTTCAGCCTGAGACATAAAACTAGGTAAAAGTAAGAAGTAAAGAGCCATGTGGTGAACTACTGTACAACTATTAAAATGTCTTCAAGGAATATTTGGTAAAGTGGGAAAATTATTTCAATACGGTATGAAGTGGAGAAAAAGGTTAAAAAATTGTATGTGCTGTGTGCATACTTTACTCTTTTAGAAAAGTTGTAAATACATATGTACATTTATATATAGCATATGTACATAGACATATACCCTCTCCCAACGAAAATAATAAAACAAAGAGAAGCGTTATCAAAATATAAACAATGATTATCTTTAGGCTTTCAAATGACATATCCTTTGCATGTTTTTGCACTTTACAAATTCCTTGCCATGAACTGTATGGCTTTTTAAATTATAATTAAGCTCATTTTCTTAAGAAGAATATTTTGCTTAGTAATAAAAAAAATTCTCACTATAAATCAAGTGTCTGTGCGCAACTGTTTCATTAATCAAGTTAAGATGACAGCACTAAAAGACGTACCAAAAAGGGGCACAACCAAGTCGCAGGGGTGGGGGGACGTGTCTCCCCTGCAGTGCATCTTGTTGTATGAGAGATCAACATCCCACCAGGACAGGGCAAGACTCCATTTCTCCAGCATCCCAGGGGCTGAGCATTGCCTCAAGCAGGAGGCCGACACACAGGCTGCTCAGAGGAAAGCTCAAGGAAGACAAACCAGTGGGGTGTGTGGGGATCCAGCCCAAGGAGAAGGTTCTGAAGAGAGCAGCAACCTCACATGCCGTAGATGTCTTATTCCCGGCTCACCACACACATAGCAGTTCTACTTAAGAAGCCAAGAAGCCCACTGTAAGGCCACAATAAGGCAAAACAGTGGATGTTTAGGGACGCCAGATAAAACACAGGATACCCAGTTAGATTTAAATGGCAGGCAAGCAACAAACAATTTTTTAGTGTAAATACATCCCACGTAATACTGAAGACATGTTTATACTAAAAAGTTATTCGTTGTTTATCTGAAATTCAAATTTCCAGGGCATCCAGTTTTCTCATTTTGTTGGCTAAAACTGGCAATCCTATGGAGGTCCCAAATATCTACACATTCGGCTGCAGGATGTATCTTAATTTTGGGAAGTCACTTTGGTATAATGGTTGAGAGAGGCTTTGAATACCAGCTACTTACAGGCTAAGTTCAAGCTATTCAACTTCTCTGAGCCTCCTGTGTCTTGATGTGTAAAATGGCTTTAAGAGTATATCCCTACAAAACCATTGTTGAGAGCCAAATGAAATAATATAACAATAATATACACCTAGTAGAGTCCCTGGCATACAGTAGGTGCTTAATAAAACATGGATATCATTTACCTTCTAAAAAAGACTTACCTTCCTTCCTTTTTAATATGGCAAACATAATGGCCACTCATTGTAGATGTTCCCATGTGACTGATGAACGCAAATAATTCATACACTATGAAAGAAGAAACACCTCTGTTACAAGGCAGCATTACCAGAAACCAAAGCCGCTTCTGATTAGAATTTAAAGCCAAGAACAGTGGGGGCGCCTATGGGGCTCAGTTGGTTAAGCATCCGACTTCAGCTCAGGTCATGATCTCACAGTTTGTGAGTTTGAGCCCTGCACCGGGCTCTGTGCTGACAGCTCAGAGCCTGAAGGAGCCTGCTTCAGATTCTGTGTCTCCCTCTCTCTCTGCCCCTTCCCCACTCTTGCTGTCTCTATCTCTCATAAATAAATGAACTTAAAAAAAATTAAAGCCAACAACAGTGAACCCTAGCAACTGTTTAGATTGAAAGACAAAGACTGTTTACCTTGCTATGCTGAGAACACACACACCCACCCACCCACACACACACCCAAAGTGACATCAAATTTGACCTGCAAATTCATCACAACACAGGACATAAACTATCAAAGCACAGCTGACATTAGATTCCTATCTGGAAGGGGCTTTAAAATCCCATAGCCAAGTCTGGTAGCAAGCTCATGGGTCTAACGGGGAAGTCCTGGCTCTCTCACTTCTAAGCAGCATGAGAGCAGAAAGTGGTTTCCTCTTTCTGAGCTCGTTTCTTCACAGTGATTAAAAAATCCACCCACTTCACAAGGTTGTATAAGGCGTAAGTGAGCAATTCAGACTAAAATACTATTCAAATGTCAGGATTATGAGGAAGACAGCAGAGAGCTGTTGTCATTTATAGAAAAGGCTAATGCTTCACAGTAGGCTTCTTGTGGATTCTGACTTGCTCACAACGATACGGGACCAAAATTCAGACTTCACGCTTTCTGAAGAAGAAAATACAGAGCCTTAGTGTAAGACCGATGTTTATTCTCTAACAAGTACCTCCTGCCATCTAGCAAAGTATTCTGGACATCCCCATTCTGAATGAATTTCAGCTCATGCTCCCCGGGCCAGGCCTCAATCTAAAAACACTGAGTGGGCTCCATGGACTGGTACCCGTCCACTCTGCAAACTGTTACAGGCCACGACGGAGTGTTTACAAACTTTCATAATAATTTCAGAACAGTATTCATGTCTGTTGAATCTAATAAGGAAAGAAAATCAGCTTACCTGTTCATTTTTCTAGTGCTTAATTTGTATTGCATTTTCCAAAGTATTGTTTCTGGACACACTCTTTCCCTTGACCCTCCCTCTCTAATTCCTTCTCTCCTTTGCTGTTCACTCAGGCTCATCCACTTACTTTCCCACAAGTCCCGACCTTACTCCCCCTTCACTTCACATCACGCACTGCTGATCACCTGCTCCTTCCTCAAATATTTGCCCCCAGGACACAACTGTCTCTTGGTTGTTCAGCTGCCTCGTGGGCTCCTCCTCATCTCCCTGACCTTCAAACACTGATGACCTGGAACTTAGACCTCAGACCTTTCTTTTCTCCATTCTACACACTCTCTTTGGGTGATCTCATCCCATTGCATGGAGTTAAATGGAATTATTTTCTTAATTTCTGGAATGTTCATTGCTAATGCCCAGAAATACAATTGAATTTTGTATGCTGATCTTGTTTCTTATAATCTTGTTAAATCCATTTATTAGTCCTAAAAGTTTTTAGTGAATTCCTTTGGATTTTCTATATACAAAATTATATCATCTGCAAATAGACAGAAGTTATACTTCTTCTTTGCTAACTTGGATGCCTTTTATTTCTTTTTCTTGCCTAATTGCCTTAGCTAGAATATTCTATTACAATGCTAAATAGAAATGGCAAGAGTGGACATCCCTGTCTTGTTCCTGACCTTAGAGGAAAAACATTTAGTCTTTCACCATTACGCATGATATGAGCTATGGGGTTTTTGTAGATGCTCTTTGTCAGGTTGAGAAAGCTCCTTTCATTTCCAGTTTGTTGAGCATTCCCTCTTCGGCCTTATCCACCTCAGTTAATGGTGATTCCATTCTTCCATTCAGGACAAAATTTTGACTTCTCTTTGACACCCATCTTTATTTTTCTTTTCGGTAAATTTTTTTGAGTATAGTTGACACACAATGTTATATCAGTTTCATGTCTCCTCAGGCTCTTTACACACATCCAATGCATCAGCAAATCCTGTCAGCATTTCCTTCAAAATATATCCAGCATCCAACCACTTTTTACCACCTCCACTAGTAATGCCTGATCCTAGTTACTGTCATCACTTGTCTGAATTTTTACAACAGCCCCCTATCTGGGCTCCTTGCTTCCTCCCTCGCCCTCTACTGACTATTCTCAGTATGGCTGTCACAGTGGTCTTTAAATGGAAGTCAAACTGTGATTACTACTATTCAAAATCTTCCCAGTGGCATCCTGTATCTCACAGTAAACTCTTCCTCTCACAATGACCTATGAGGCCAATCTCCTGCCCCTCTCCCCCTCACTCCACCCTGGCTACTTCCCCTATCCCCTTCACATCACCTCAGCTACTTCCCCCCTCCCCCTCACTCCACCCCAACTATTCCCTTGCTCCCCCTCACTCCATCCCAGCTATTCCCCTTCTCCCCCTCACTCCACCTGGGCTACTCCCCTTCTCCCCCACACTCCACCCCTGCTACACACCATCCCCCTTACTCCACCATGGCTACTCCCCCCTCCCCCTCACTCCACCCTGGCTACTCCCCTTCTCCCCCTCACTCCATCCCAGCTACTCTAACCTCCTGGTTACTCCTCAAACACCCAGCATGTTCTGGCCTTCAAGCCTCTATTATTGTTCCCTCTCTGAAACTATTCTTTCAGATGTCATTTACTTACTTCACTCCTTACTTCATTGAGACCATGGATGAAATATCACCTCGGAGAGGACTTCCTGAACCACCTTGTAAAAGAGCAACTCTCCCTTCCACCCCCACCCTCACTCCTAAGCTCACCCCCAACCTTGCTTTATTACTGTCCACACAGCATGAAGTAACTCCTGTCACATTACATACTTACTTGTGTGTTTATTTATTGTCTATCTCCTTTTATCTCAGATTAGTATATATCTCCATAAGGATAAGAAGTCGGTCTGTTATGTTTACTGAAATATTCCTGACACAGAGAATGGTGGCTTAGCATGCAATAGATGCTTCATAGGTATTTGCTGAACATATAAATAAATGTATGAATTAGAGAACAACTCCGTTCACTCCATTTCTTCACTTGTTTTTATATCATCTTATATTGTATATATTTTATAAACCACCTACCAAAATATAAATTAGTAAAATAATTATTAAAAAAGGGGGTTCCTGGTAGGCTCAGTCAAGCATCTGACTCTTGATTTCAGCTCAGGTCACAATCTTACAGTTTGTGACTTCGGGGCCCACGTCGGGCTGCAAGCTGACAGTGTGGAGCCTGCTTGAGATTTATTCTTTACCTCTCTCTCTGCCCATCCCTCCCTCCCTCCCCTCTCTCTCTCTCAAAATAAACTTTAAAAAAATAATTATTAAAAAAGATATTCAGAGGGGATTGCTTTTCCCATCATTAACTAAATTTTTGTTGTTAGCTGTCATATCAACTGATGACTAAGTCAATCAATCAATAAATAAAATCCAAGTTTAAAACCTGAAACCAGGCAAAAACAATTATGAGTGGCAATCATTTTGCCTGGCACTTAGTTTTTGAAATAGTGACCCAAGCACCCTTTTTGGTCTTCCCTCCCCTTGGCACCCCCAACACTAAGAACCTACCCTACAGTAAGCAAGGGAGAGTGTGGGCAGAGACCGGTTCATGTTTCTAGACCCTGGCTGGTTTTTAAAACTCTTTGGAATGGGGTGTCTGGGTGGCTCAGTTGGTTAAGCATCCAACTTCAGCTCAGGTCATGATCTCATTGGTTCTCGGGTTCAAGCCCCACATCTGCCTCTGTGCGACAGCTCGGAGCCTGGAGCCTGCAGCCTGCTTCGGTTTCTGTGTCTCCCTCTCTCTCTGCACCATCCCCCCCCCCCATTAACTCTCTCTCACTCTCTCTCTCAAAAATGAATAAACATTAAAAAAAAATTTTTTTTAACTCTTTGGAATAATTCTATATCAAATTCCAATACTTCAGTCTGAGATACAGTACTGGTCTCCCAAAATGAAGCTGCTCTCTTAGAGTCTTCATGAAATAAAGACAGGACATGATACCCTAACCAAGACTTCCCCCCTCCCACGGAACTGATCCCCAAAACAATGATGTAAATAATTGAACAGAGTATCTAATGAACATTGCTCACATTAAGCACGGGTCATACAATGAAACATGGCTTAGACCCCAACACAGCCAATGAGCTGACAAAACAAGACAGAGAAAGGGATGGATCCATACATTCCCAAGCCCCCAAAGGCATTTCTCCTCTCTTTGGTTAAAAACAATTCAATGTATACTCAGAATCATAAAAATGAATTAAAGAAAAAAAAAGGATTAGCATAAATCTTAGTCCTATAATTAAAATTAACAATGTTTATCAATATAAGCAACCACCCCATGCATTATTCAAGACCTCCTGCTGGAACCGCCAGCAAAAGAGAGCATCTCTCCCAATGCATTTGCAAAAACTCAACAGGTAAGAAATCTCAATTGATATTTGCTTCCAAAAGAGAAAGTGAAGGCGAATAAACCCAACAGGGCAGCTACTGCTGATTCTTCTCCAAGTTCCCAGAGGCCTCCCTCTAAAAAAACAGCATCAGTGCACACACTCCCAAAAAATGTGCAGACCCCTCTTCACGGAGATAGAAAAAGCAGTTTGAGGCAAGGCAAATCATTTTTTAAATACTGACTTGCAACAGAGAAACTCTGGAAGTACCCGGAAGAGCTGGACAAAACTGCCTAAACCACTATGTCCCTCTAGAAAGCCAGAATTAAACAGTGTCTCCAACTCACATCTTTCCCCCTCACTTCCCTCTCCCAACAAAACTTGTCCTTTTTTGAACATTAGAAAAATGTGTCCAACCTTCCTAATATGAAGAATTTTTTAATATCAAAATTTTACCACCACTGCCCCTAAACAATAAAACAGTGACTATACCCTGATTGTATTCTTTGAGAAAGGACTGTCAGAAAACAAGGGTGGCACGTGGAAAACAGAGGAGCCAGGCAGCCTGCCCTTTCATGTCATATGGAGGAATGGCCACCCAAGGGTTGTCTAGGGTAGGGACTGGCATACTATGATGGCTCATAAGCCAAATCCAGCCCTCAGACTACTTCTGTACTGCCAAGGAGAAAGGAAGGAGGAGAGGGACAAAAATACCAGATGACATAATTATGGCCCACAAAGCCTGAAACATTTATTCTCCGGCCCTTTAGAGGAAAGGCTTGCTGGCCTCAGTCTAGGGGAATGAAAGTTCATCTCACTGCTTACTACTGACTAAAGGTCCCAGACTTAGTAAAGTTACTCATTAACTTGTAGATTTTTGTTTGGTAAAAGTACAAAAAATTTCTTTCCAGTGGATTGTATACCCTCAAGGATTTATGACCCTGAGACACTAATTTTATATTTAACTCAGCAGTCAAATTATCTTTCAACATCCTGGCTTCTCCGATGCTTTGAACCAGTAATAAAAACTAACTGGTCCCCTCAGTAATTAATGAGTCAAAGAAAATCTGTGATACGTGCTCAGTTTATATGTACCTGAAAATCATGATTTTACCTTTTTGAAAAGTATAGTTCAACAACTCGTAATGACCTAAAGCAACTCTAGATTCGGAAGTGCAGTTCAATGAATTTATATTTGTTAAGCCATTATAGCATCTATATGCTGTATATTTGAAAAGCAGTACTATCTTGTAAGGGTGTGACACATTAGTTAGTCTACAGAGCATGCACAGAGTACACAAACACCAACAGATTCCTTGAAAGGACCAGCGAGACCCCAGGGGCTCCACAGCTTTTTGGTAAGAAACCCAAACTGAGTCTTCCAACTGAATCTTCCTAACTGGAATAACTGGATCCATTACCCACCTCTAACTCCTTCTGTACAACGGTGGGGGGGGGGGTGGATATCATTCCCAATTTATTAACATTTGACTCACAAAAACCTTATATCTGCAAACAATTTCTACCCAGAACAGCTTGATTTCCCTCATCACTGCTCTGAGAAAAGAACACAGTGGGAGGTGGGGGGGAGAGAACAGGGTAGATTTGGATTTGGAGCTTTGAGAAAACTTCAGAATTCCCAAAAAAAGCAAAAGGAGCATTTGGGTAAATCAAGAACAGCTTAAGGCAGCTGACAACAAAGACAGAGTCTTAAAGAGCCTACAAATGGGCTCCCCAACCTCAGCCAGCTCAAAATTACCAAAACCTCTTGACTTCTCTTTCTTATACTGCCTAAAACTCTAAATATCAACCAATCCCCTCCAAAGCTTAATAGTTCTCAGTCATTCATACTTTAGTATAAATTAGCTTATTTCAGACTGGCTTCCTCTTAACTTCCAATAATACCATTAAAAAAAAAAAAAAAAGGCCTATAGGAATTACAAGCAGATACTGAAATGCATGGGCTCAGGAGCCCAGCTGCATTAAGTGTGTGTTGCTTTCCAGTAGACCACCTGTGTTTAGCTCCGCTGCGTGGTTGTACCTCCTGCTCTGTGGATCCTATTCCCGTTGCATCCCTCAGGGACCCTGACACTTTGGGAGACCCACCATTATATAAATGTCTCTCTGCTCCCCTTGCTGGAAAATCTCAGCTGCAGTAGAAGCTGTCTGTGCCATTACAGCGATGCGGCTGAAGGAGCCAGAGCAGATTTTGAGTAATCACAGCCTAATCACATTTTAATTACCTTGGCAATCAGTGAGTTCTTAAAAAAAAAGAAAGAAAGAAAGAAAGAGAGAGAGAAAGAAAGAAAGAAAGATTAAATGCTCGTTAAGCACAACACAGAAACAGAAATAATTTTGCAAATGGCAAAAGCCCAGATAGGTCAGACTGAAAGGCCTGATTTTTGCACTTTTTATAATATTTAAAAACTCAACAGAAAGTTAGGTGATAGCCCTACAATGTGCAGAATATGATGATAAATAGAGCCTTTTGAAAAACAGACTCCTCCTTCCCTTCCAATTTAGAAAATCTTCAGTAAGATGAAGGAGGAGGTACACAGGTTTCAAAATCAGACAGACCTGAATTCCAAGCTGGTTCTCCCACCACCAAGTCACCTAACTTGTCAGGTCCCTGTTTCCTCATCTGAACACCCAGCCATAAGGAGTGAAGGAAAGCTGTGGAGGAAGTAGCTGGTGCCTTAGCAGACATTCAATAAGTGACACGCTATTTCACCCAGTGTTGTTAGCATTAACCCTTCTTTTTTCTTAATTTTTCTAAATGTTTATTTTTGAGAGAGAGAGAGAGACACAGACAGAGTTCTAGTGAGGGAGGGGGAGAGAGGGAGGGAGACATAGAATCTGAAGCAGGCTCCCAGGCTCTGAGCTGTCGCCACAGAGCCTGACGCAGGGCTCCAACTCACAAACCACAAGATCACGACCTGAGCCAGTCAGACACTTAACCGACTGAGCCACCCAGGTGCCCCAGTACAAGTGCTTCAGTAATCCCTGTCCTTATATAGTCACTTTTTTCCTAATTCAAACACCTATCTTGCCATTATTTTCCACATTAACATGGTATAGTGATGTCCCAGCAGCCACTGTCCTCCTTCTTAAGGCAATGGTAACCTAACCTGGCTTGTAGGGTGGTGGTTCCCAAAGTTTGGCTGAATTAGAACCACCTAGAGGGCTTGCTGACTCCTAAATTGCTGGACCACCTGTGAGGTCCTAATTCGATAGGTCTAGAGTGGCGCCCAAGAATATTCATTTCTAACCAGTTCACAGATGACGCTGATATTCCTGGTCCAGGACTACTCCCTTCCCTTTTCAGATCACAAGCTAGGAAGGAAGGTCTCCACCCTCAGGTTCCATGAGTGGGTCCAGTGATCAGGGGAAGGCTGGGCAGCACATGACTCAGATTCTCAGGACCTTCGCTAAGAACTCCAGGACAGTACTCCACTGGATTTTAACCTGGAGACATACATTGTAGGAGGCACTGGAAGTCACCTCAGGGCCATTAGGGAGACGCTGTCTGAGAGTGGCACCAACCCAGAGGAAGCAGAGCCAAGGGGAACAAACAGATATAAGGGTTTCAGTCCCAGGGGCGCCTGGGTGGCTCAGTCAGTTAAGCATCTGGACTTGTGATTTCAGCTTAGGTCATGATCCCAGGGTTGTGGGATCGAGCCCTGTGCTGGGCTCCTCGTGGAGCATGGAGCCTGCTTAAGATTCTCTCTGTCTCTTTCCCTCTGCCCCCTCTCCCCCTCACACTAGCACATTCCGTCTCTCTCTCTAAAACAAACTAAAAAAAAGCGGGGGGGGGGGGTTCAGTCCCAGAATCAAGGGCTCAAGGGCATGGTCTCCCTGGGACTGTCCAGGTTTTATGATACAATACTTCCCTTTTTGCTTAGATAAGTTTGGCTCAGCTCTCCTTCCACTTACAGCAGAACCGGAAAACGGAGTTTGTTGGTTTTACTTGGTTTTCCTGTCGGTTTTGGCTCTCCATTTTGCTCCTAAATAACAATTACCTAAACCATTAAATTGTCTCCATTACCACCAAGTCAAATGTCTCCACCAAGTCACCAACCCAAAAAGAGATCCAAAGCAATGTTTTGGGAATGTAAACAACCTACCCCACACAGAATACACATCTCCCAAGGTGAACCTCTATGAGTTTAATGTAATTCTAACCGAATCCCTACAGAATGGCCAATTACAAGATCAGGAACTTTCCAAAATTCAGCAGTAACAATTTAGAAAACATAATGGGGAAAAATTATATTTAAAAATACATTAAAATTATATTCATAAGTAACAGAAAATGTAATTCTGAGAAGACACTAAACCACAAATACACAGGAAGTTTATGAAGAAAACCATATAGCTTTGCAAGGGCGGGGGAAGGGAGAGGTGAAAAAAAAAAAAAAAAAAAAAAAAAAAGGATAAATAGCAAGTTTCTGGCCAGAAAAACTCAATATTGTCGAGCTACCAGGTATTCCCAAGCTAATATGCAATATATGAAACTCTCATACAAATCAATAAAAAACAGATGAAAACCTCAATAAAAAATGGGAAAATGGACCAAAGGAAATGAGGAAGTGATTAACACAAGAAGAAAAACAACCAGCCAATAAAAATATGAAAACTAAGGGCAGTACTTAGCCTGACGGCACTGGTGCGAGGGACAGGGGAGCAAGAGAGTCACCAGAGCTGGCTTTTGGGGGCCAATGTAATAATCTGCATTAAAACCCTGAAAATACACAGTTTTGACTCAAAAACTTCACTTCTGAAATTTACCCTAAGGAAATAATCAAATAATTTTTAATAGAGAAAAAAGTAAGGGAGCACAGAAGAGAAAAAAACTTAAACATGGAACAAATGGTTACTATCTGGACAGTGACTGAAGGAGGTATTTGTTGTACTTCTGTAAACAGAATTCATCCTTTAAGACATGTATTATTTAAAAATAATTGCTATTATCTTCTGGATGTAAAAATAACCCTATTATTTGAAACTCTTTCTACAACTGTCTTTTATTTATATAATGATTAGCTGCCCTAAAATCAGGTGTATAAATTATGGTACTACTGTACATGGGATATTATTGGCATACGTTCAACGATTTAGACTTACATATATGTACACACACAGGGGAAAAGCAGGTTATAAACAGCATGTACAGAATGAATGTTTGCTTTTTTTATTGTGGTTGTTTTTAATTTTATTTATTTTGAGAGACAGAGCACACAAGTGGGGGAGGGACAGACAGAGAATGAGAATCCCAAGTAGGCACTGCACTGAGAGTGCCCACCCCCCATACCAACATGGGGCTCAATCCCACAAACTGTGATATCATGACCTGAGCTGAAATCAAGAGTCAGATGTTTAACCGACTGAGTCACTGAGACGTCCCATGAATGTTCTACTTTCATAAATATACATATTTATATTCATTTTTATACAGTTTCATAGAAAGGCCTAAAGAACACACACAAAATATTAATAGTGGTTATGACTGGGAAGTAGGATTGTAAGTAATTTTTATTTTCTTCTTTTCATATATCTGCACTTTCTCAAGTTGCTAAAATTATTAAATACCCTTTTTAATTATAAGAAAAATAATATAAATGTTAATATTTTTAAAAAAAGAAGTGACTGACATTTGAGTTTGGGAGTGCTAATGCAGCTAAGTATAAGAAATCATCTTTTTCTTTTCCTGTGATTTATGTGATAGAACACAAAACGGTACACTACCAATTCCTCCATCTGGCACTTAATGGAGACAGCAAAAACTTTATCTCCCAACATTCATTCATCCTTCATTCAATCATTCATTTTTATGATCACCTCCCATGGGCAAGGCAGATGGTGCTGGAAAGTCTACTTTAAAAACATCCGTTTTTCTTAAAAATCGGATGCAAAACGCAATGGGTAAGTTAGGGTGGGTTATACTTCTTTGGCTTTTCATAATTAAAATTTTCACCTACTACTGCTTTTAGATGCAGTATATTCTATACCTGATTTCTCATGGTGCATCACTGTCTCCTTCCCCACCCTCACCCACAGGAGCCCTAAATTTGGGGGCAGTGAAGAATAAGACCACAGAGCTTGGCCCCAAGTGCCTGCAATTTAAGGATGCTTAAAAGCATCATCGTGACATCCCATTCAAGGATGAAACTCAAAACCAGCAGCACCAGAAGTACCTGCAGATCACTCCAAGTCAGTAAGCCCAGGGAGATGATGTGGCTGTTCCAGACCATTAATGACCATCTGTAAGAGAGTGACTGGTCCTTCCAAGCTCCATCAGAAAACAGGAAAATGTAAGGATCAGATTCTCCCTCTTTCTGCAGCCAAATATCTTGGCAGCTTTACAATGGCCCCATCTTGTGGTTTATTCCTTCCATGAGGAGGACGTACCATCCCCAAAGAAAGTCCATTACAGAAAATCAAGGAAGAAGTGGACCGATAGATATGTAACATGTAATAAAATCCTGCTCATGAATTATTGAGTAACATCCATTAGTCACCAATTTCCAAAAAGTAATACAAGACTCTTAGAAGAATATGGAAATTGGGAGAACTAGATCTCATCATTTTCTTACCCAGTCGGGATAACAAGTTTCAGTGAAGAAATTCCTATTTTATATAAAAGAAGAAGAAAGTTTCCCTCCCACCGTCTATCTCTAGAGGTAAATCAATATACACATTACAGATCCTGTAAGACCACTAATGCGTGGACCATTAATGAGAGCTACAGCTTTATTATTACAGGAAAAAATGCTGCTAATGTAAAATTAATTAAATCCAATTATTTTTTACTTGGTACTTTCTATGTGCTAGACACCATGAGCTTTATAAAAATAAAACAGCCTCTCCCTTCCACAAGCTCCCAAACAGGAGATGCAAATATTTACATAAATAATTTTATGTTGCAAGATGAATTTGAAACTTCTAATAACAAAAGAATAAACATTATGTTATAGGGGTTTCAGTCACAGGCTCTGGAGGCAGATTACCTGGATTGGAATTCTGATTCTACACCCATCACTAGCTAGCTATGTGACCTCGACAAGCTTAACCTTCTCTTCTACCTCATTTTTTTCATTTATAAAATGGACATAATAATGATATCTACCTCATAGGATTATTGTGAGGATTAACTGTGGCACAAACGGAAGTATCATTAATATCAGTATAATTATTACTGGCATGAGATAAGGAAGCACTAATTATGAAGATCCTGGGAAAGCAGTCCCACGGAATAGAATCTGTGGCCAAGTTCTGAATAATGGTAAGGATTTTAGTGGGAAGTGATGGGAGAGAAGGGCATTTCACAATTAAGGATTAACCTGAGCAAAGGCCTAGAAGTAGGGAGAGTCGATGCCCTGAGTAAGCTGGTGGTGTGGCTACAGCAGCAAGGCAGCTGAGCTATATGTGGTGGGGGAAGGAGGTGTGCAAAAGAAATAATGCTGAGCAATGAGGCGCGCTGGCCTCTGACTCAAGGAGGTGGTGACCACCAGGCTAATAAGACAACACTCTTCTAGAGGCGATGACAGCTCAAGAAGCAGGGCATCATAGTGGTAAAGAACATGAGATTCTGGGTTTGAATTCTAGCTCCATCTCTTTTTTTTTTTTTTTAATTTTTTTTTTTAACATTTATTTATTTTTGAGACAGAGAGACAGAGCATGAACAGGGGAGGGGCAGAGAGAGAGGGAGACACAGAATCCGAAACAGGCTCCAGGCTCTGAGCTGTCAGCACAGAGCCCGACTCGGGGCTCGAACTCACGGACCGTGAGATCATGACCTGAGCCGAAGTCGGACGCTCAACTGACTGAGCCACCCAGGCGCCCCTCTAGCTCCATCTCTTAAGAGCTGTGTGACTTGGGCAAGGATGTAATCTTTCTGTGCCTCTGTTTTCTCACATGTAAAATAGGTGTGTTGAAGATTAAATGAGGGTCTATATACCAAGTTCTTAGAATAAGTGCCCGGCACCTAGTGATACATATGTGTTTGCTATTAAAAGGTTGAATACTGTATGACTCTTGATCTCAGAGTCGTGAGTTTGAGCCCCACACTGGGTGTAGAGATTACTAAAATAAATAAATAAATAAACAAACTAACTTAAAAAAAAAGTAGAATACTGGCCTCTTCCTCTTGATAGCTGTTCAGAAAATTATGAGCAGTTGGTATGGGCAATGACAGGGTCAAGGGTATAAGACTGCTTTTCAATTATTCAAAAAAATACTACCATGAAAGTAAATGCTCTCATTTGGACAAAAATTTCCACGGTCCATGAAAAAAATTTATCTCAAAGGAGTGACAAATTGACAGCAATCACTAAGCTTAAGCACACACAGTTCTAGGCAACACGACTCTTAAGTTTGTCCAAGACTTCATCGGGTCACCACGGCCATGAAAAAATGGCAAAATGCACCATTTACGAGAAGACGGTATCTGTGTTGATTGTGGATGATGGCAAAGGTTTTAATGTGAGTTGGGGTGGGGGGAGGAGGGCATGAGCCAACGGATGGTCACGATTGCTCAGACGATCCCTAAGGCAAGAACTTACTTCCAGATCCATCCTTGACTCTAGGTCCTTCAGGCTTGGCCTCAGAAATAATGTTTGCATTGGCGTTATTCTCCATCTCGATCACAAAGTCACTGTCCTCCTCAAACTCAGGGTGACTAAAGATCCAATCCAGGGCTCTTTCCAGGTTATTATTCTAATAAAATAAAACATTTTTACAATGAATGCAGTCCCAGGGCCTCATTATATCCTGCCCACTTGAACCAGGATGTCAAGCAGATAAGACAGGAGGCCTGAATTCATTAGTCCTAAGTGCTTCTGAGTGAGAAGCTCTGACCCTGCATATGAAATGCACATTTAGCTGGTATTCTCTGAGTCTCCCAACTGGGGTCTGTAATTGGATTCACCAGAAAACAGTTCTGAGCAGCAGACCAGCATTCCAAAGTCCATATCAGTCTTAGCTCAGTGTTTCCACAGGCTAATGCTACTGATGAGGTGCAGAATATCAAAGAGTATTGCCTATGTCTAAGAACAGCCCTTTTTCAGGCCACAATAACTGCATGCACCACATTCCCTATCAACTGTGTTTTCTGCAGAGCCATGCCAGGTAGAAGGGATGCCAATGTGAGTACCATGTTAGCGCATCTTCTCCCTCAATGTCAGCAGAACTGTTGAAATTGCAGTAGAGACAAGATTAATGCCTTGATTAATGGTGACAGCATTGGTTAGTGAGGTTATATTGTTTTAAACTGAACTCCATGAAGTTCAAACCAATTGACCATAAAAACATTTTCCTCTGTTTGTGACATCAATGGCAGGTTAAAGAATTTGTTTCAACATCGTCAGAATCTCCAATGAAACACTCAGGCAGTAAAATAAGTGGGGCAAAGCAAGTACCCCGAATGAAAACTAACTCCAGTTGAGATATTTCAAGCATTTTAAAGGGAAACAGATTGTTCCAGCCACACCCCATGCATCAGTTGAGAACTGTTATATGACCTCAACAATAGACCCCAGCAGGCAACCAGTCAGGAAAGGTAAGAAAGAATCAGTAGCAGACATCCACTCAAAAATGGATATGGTGTGGCAAGGGAGGGTGGGTTGAAAAAAAAAAGTACTTTCCCTCAATATTAAACAGGTATCTGTACTATAAGAGGATGACTTCTATGTACCCTCTAGTTGCATGGTCTCTTCTCTCCTGATAACATCAGAAGTTCATTAATACCAGAAGCATCTTCTCTCTCCTCAGAGAGAAACAGAAATGGAAAATTCCAGAAGCCATTCAGTCTTCTCTCTGAGGACTTTTGATAGACACTTCTCCAAGGTCTTGGTCTCAGAAACGTAAAATTTCTCCTCAAGAACTGCCTTATTGAACACTGAATCTAATGCATCCTTCTCTGCTCTAAGGCCCCAAGGAAGCTCCAAGTCAAATCTCAGACCCCTGCGAGTAATAAACACCAAGATGATACAGTTTCTTTAGGTTTGGTCATCTTGCCCTGGCTGCATTATCTCCCTATTTTTTATTTTTTACTCCCTGTTCTTAAACTGCCCATATAATTCCCCCCAATCATTTATTTTAGCTATATATATATAATATATGCAAATATAATTTCTATGGGCCATGGTGGGGTACAGAGTGAGATGAACATGATTCCAAATGATCAAAGGACACTGGAAAGCCCAACGGCTACTGGCAGAAATACACATGACCTCCAATAAGTGGAGAATATTCTCACACTATCTCTCACGCTTACCGTGGCTCGTAGCGCCTGAATAGCCTGATTCCGATGGAATCCCATGGAAGTAATGATAGCTACAATTTCCTCCGGAGGTTGGTTATCCAATCCAGTAGCACCAAAAACAGAGGCCCCAGCAGAAGCCGCTCCTCCATAACCAGGCATGGTCAGTGGTTCGGCAAAATCTGGGGAAAATAATCATTCTCAGGTCTTTTCCTTTTTTTAGTCTTGAAATAAACAACATTTTAGAGCTAAGAAGGAAAAATACCTACGAAGTTATAATAATCAGGACAGTTGGTACTAGCATTAAGGATAAACATATAGATCAGCTAAAACAGAATTCAGAGAGTCCAAAAATAAACCCATAGATTTATGGTCAGTTGACTTTTGACAAGACCACTCAATGGGGGAGGGCAGTCTTCTCAACAGATCGTGCTGGAACAACTGCATGTCCACATACAAAGAATGAAGATGGATCCCTACCTCAAGCTATATTCAAAGATTAACTCAAAATGGCTCCCTGACCTCAATGTTAGAGATCTTAGGATAGGCAATGGCTTCTTAGCTATGACAACAAGAATACAAGTAACAAAAGAAAAAACATAGAAAATTAGACTTCATCAAAATTGCAAACTTTTGTGCTTCAAAAAATACCATCAAGAGGGGCGCCTGGGTGGCTTGGTCGGCTAAGCGTCCGACTTCGGCTCAGTTCATGATCTCACGGTCCGTGAGTTCGAGCCCCTCGTCGGGCTCTGTGCTGACAGCTCGGAGCCTGGAGCCTGTTTCAGATTCTGCGTCTCCCTCTCTCTCTGCCCCTCCCCTGTTCATGCTCTGTCTCTCTCTGTCTCAAAAATAAATAAACATTAAAAAAAATTTTTTTTTTAAAAAAATACCGTCAAGAAAGTGAAAACACTCACAGGATGAGAGAATATATTTGCAAATCATGTATACAGTAAGGTACTTGTATTGATTAAGAAAATAACTCTTACTACTCAACAATAAAAAGACAAATAATTTCATTAAAAATGGGCAAAAGTTGGGCTGCCTGGGTGGCTCAGTCAATTGAGTGTCAGATTCTTGATTTCGGCTCAGGTCATTATCTCATAATCAAGATCATGCCTCATGTCGTGGAGCCCGCTTAAGAGTGTCTCTCTCCCTCTGCCCCTCCCCCACTTGCACACACACATGCTTGCACAAGTGCTCTCTCTCTCTCTCAAAAAAAAAAAAAAAAATGGGCAAAAGATTGGATAGACATTTCTCCAAAGAGATTTAAATTACCCACAAGGACATCAAAAGATGCTCTACCTCATTAATCATTAGGGAAATGCACATCAATATCACAATGAGCTACCACTTTCACATCCACTGGAATGGCTATAATAAAAACAATAATAACAAGGGTTGGTGAGGATATGGAGAAATTGGAACCCTCATACATTGGTGGTAGAATGTAAAACAATACAGCCTGATTGTTGAAAAACCTGCATTTTTATGTTATGGACATGGCTTCTTTCCTTCAATCTTATGAAATAACCTGTGCTAGCTTCACACTTTTCTTCTATGGCTTCCTCACCTCTCCCAGACTTCACAGACTGAAGAGAGTGAGGGCCTTGCTCTAGACTAGGTTTTGGCTCAAGGGAATGTTGTGGCTGGTTTGATCTTGTGTCGAAACCACTAAAACTTTCTCCAAATCAGCAATAAACCTGCTGTGTGTTCTCATCACTGGTGTGTTCAATGGAGTAGCACTTTTCATTTCTGTGGAAGAATTTTTGCTTTGCCTTCACAACTTGGCTAACTGTTTGGTGTAAGAGGCCTAGCTTTTGGCCTCTCTGTTTTCAATACGCCTTCCTCTCTAACCTGAATCATTCCTGGCTTTTAAGTTAAGAGATGTGTGACTCTTCCTTTCACTTGGACACTTAGAGGCCAGCATAGAGTTATTAGCTGGCCTAACTTCAATATTGTTGTGTCTCAGGGAATAGGGAGGCCCAAGAAGAGGGACAAAGACAGGGGAATGGTTGGTCGGTGGAGCAGTCAGAACACACACATCTGTGGATTAAGTTTGCTATCTTACGGGTGCAATTTGTGGTACCCCAAAACAGTTACAACAGTAACATCAAAGATCACTGATCACAGATCACATAATAGAATAATAATGGAAAAGTCTGAAATATTGTGAGAATTACCAGAAATGTGACACAGAGACACGCAGTTAGCAAATATTGTTAGAAAAGTGGCACCAATAGACTTGCTCAACACAGAGTTGCCACCGACCTTCTGTTTGTAGAAAGTATAATATCTGCAAAGTGCAATCAGATGAAGTGCAGTAAAATGAGATATGCCTATATTTCTAACTAAGAAATGATAAGGACTTGAAATAGAAAACTGTGCATGAAGAAATGGGGGTTGTTTAGTTAGCTTTCACTTCTGTCTACTTTATTAAGGTATAATTCACACACCCTATAATTCACCCACTTGAAGTGTACACCCAGTGGTTTTCAGTAAACAATATTGCCCACTCAACAGACTACAGTATAGTGTAAACATAACTTTTATATACACTGAAAACTAAAAAATCCATTTGATTCACTTTATTGTGGTGGTCTGGAACTCAACCTACAACATCTCTCTGACATATGCCTGTATGTCCCACATCTTTCCACTGGTCTTTTTGCCACTGAATTACATACTTTAAAAGGTGAATTATGGGATGCCTAGGTGGCTCAGTTGGTTGAGCATCCGACTTCAGCTCAGGTCACGATCTCACGATTCATGGGTTCAAGCCCTGAATCAGGCCCTGCGGCGACAGCTCAGAGCCTGGAGCCTGCCTCAGATTCTGTGTCTCCCTCTCTCTCTCTGCCCCTCCCCCACTCACATTCTGTCTCTGTCTCCCAAAAACAAATAAACATTTTTAAAAAGGTGAAAATAAATAAATAAATAAATAAATAAATAAATAAATAAATAAATGTAAAGTACTCACTTAAAAAAAAAAGGTGAATTATATCTCAGTAAAGCTATTATTTAAAAAAACAGAGAGAGTGAGAGTAAAGATTAACACTGTGACTCTGCTCCACAGGCAAAGTGCCACCTCACTGAAGCAGAAAAAAAAGTGACCTAAAAAGTTAAATTATGAGGGGCAGGAAAAAGTGAGCTAAGAAGCTAAATCATGAGCTAAAAAGTCATTTTCTGGGACACATTCAGAGGACATGTTAGTATCTCCATGGCTTAGCAACACTGAAGATCTCATCAGACTCCAAAGCTATTCCCCTTTCCAACCACTGACCTGGCTCTTCCATGTGAACAATGATCCAGTTGAAGGCCACTTCAGCTCCCATATTTCCAGTAAAGTACACAGCCTTCCGACACGCTTCTAGAGGGAAACCCATCTCGGCCAGCTGCATCACTGATGACTCATCAATGTCTGAGGCTATGGGGCACAACAGAATATTCTGGTGTAAAAATGTAAACTCTCTTCTGGTCTTAGCTTCTCCTCACCCACTATCCACGTGCTATCCAAACAAAGTGCTATTTTTTGGTGGTTTAACTTTGTTTTGTTGTGTTTTAAGTCATCCAAATATTTAGCTATTTGAGCTGAGTTTATATCTGACCTAAATAGGAACCATGTTAACTACCTGGACAGCCCAAGCACGGAAGAACAATTCTCTAATTTCATAAGGGGAGATTTGCTATATTCCCAGAACCATTTCAACCTCTCAGATCATCTCAAGACCTTTCCTACAGCAGTTCTTCTATGACTGAAATCTGAAGAGAAAAGAATTATCTACAGGCCTAAAAGCCTATTCTTTAAATCCCATAGGAAATTATACCAGGCCTTTAGGAAAATACATGTATTTTACATATACCAGGTCAAAGGAAATAATCAGCTCTGGGGAAATGGAGAGCCCAAATGTTAAGTAGAAAAGACAGAATATGTTCTGTAATGGTTTATTTACATTTAAGATTTTGAAAGAGATAGCCTTTATAAACCTAACTTGGGCTTGGACGCAGAGCGTTTTCTTTTCTTTTCTTTTCATAATAATAGATAGATGTTGGTGGAGATGTGTGTGCATACGTATGTGTGTGTGTGTGTGTGTGTGTCCATGTGTATACATAGAAGCACACGTCTGTATATGTATAATGTACAAAAATATACATTAAAACCTACAGGCATGTGTATCTATATATATGTACACACATACACACATAAATACATGCATGTATAATGCATACATGTATATAGGCCAATAAATTTTTTGTATATACTTTTGCACATGTATATACATGTTTATATATATACACATACATGTATGCATAAGTGCACACATAAACACCTACATAGTGCTCTCAAATTATCCAACAACTAGGGGGGAAGAGGAGCACAAAATATATCCCTCATGTTTTCCGTGTCGTGATGTCTCTACTGAAAATTCTGCCAAAGATGGCAATTAGTAGAACACAGTAGTAGTAGAACTGAGGATGAGAGATATCTTTTCTATAAAAATTATATCCAAAATGTATTTATCATACAAGGAAGATACACAGAACATCCTATCAAGACCAAATTTTAAGAAAGCAATGATTTAGGACAACAGTGGCTCCCAAGTTGTGTTGTATGGTGGCCTTGTGTTCCAAGAGAGATGTCATTATTGAACCACAAAACAAGGGGTTTCCATGGCCAAATTAGTTTTAAAATCTACATTCTCTATTCTCCCCTTAGAAATCACAAGGTGCATCAGCACAGTGAAGACTCAAACATCCTGTAATAAAGACTCCTACAGTAAAGAAACTAGGAAACTCTACAGGATACCTTTCAACATCTTGTAAGACTCTAATGTTCCCTACAATGCAGTTTAAGAAGCGCAGCTCAATAAATGGTGTATGTATGTCTATAATAACATATTAGATTGAAAGCGTTTAATTCCATTTTTGTGAAAAATTAAGTGAGCCAGGCATGGGTCAAGGACAGGGGAAGGATATGTGCCAAGAGTTAACAGTGATTATAGATGGGCGATGAAACCATAGATGGCTCCTACTGATAATCCATAATTTATAAATACCTTTTTACTCTCATAATAAGAAAATAATCAAAGTTATTCTTTTTAAAAATCTGAGAAAGGAAGGATGCAAATGTTAAACAAGCCCAGATCACTCTACTTCTCCTGTTGAGTACAGGTAATTGCTGATAAGACAGCAGGCTCAGATCTAGGAAGAAATCAATGGCCAAACCATTAACACTGGAAAATGGCTAAGTGCTTCCAATCAGAGACAGACTCCTCTGGCAGTCAGGTCCAACCACCCATCACCTCCCCTGGGGCAAAAGCCTTGCAAGGACAGCTCTCTGGAGGATCTGGAGCAGCCAGCAAACCTCTCACATTCCAGAAAATGTCAAGTGGCATGAAAAGCACATTTGACTCCTAGATCTGGTTCTGGTCCCAGCTCTTTGGTCTCTGAAGTTTTCTGGGTCTTAATTTTATACTCTGTAAAAGGTTACCTGCCCTGCCCTTCTTACTGTGAAAATCAAATAAGAACCTGGATTTTGTATGAATAGTAAAACTATTTATCATTGGAAGAATTTATGAAATAATAAATGCAATATAACTCATGGTAACCATTCAAAAGTAGTAACAGCCATTGTTATTGTTATAGATTATGCACAGAGACAATGGCTTTCCCAAGACCCTCGCTGACCCTAACAGCTTCTTCTAGCAAAGAGCAAATCGTAATTGACCAAGGAAAAGAAATGTGGAGGTCTAAGCCACATGATCAATCATTTGCAAAATACATGAACTTCTAAATTAACAATAGTTTGTCTCCAGGAGGGCTTTGTAGACAAAAAGATTGAGAGTATTTAGTGTTAAACATTCCTTCTTCCTCCTAATTAATCTCTAAATATTCATTATAAATAGTTTATTATGTTCTTTTCAGAAAACCAAGAGTACCAATTCCCACAGGATTAAGGAACTAAAAGTCTACAAAATTAACACAATCCAATGACACTAATAACCTTTAGAGTATTAATTAATACAGCCATGTCCTGTCCAACAGCAGGAGTGGAAAAAATGCTGGGCCACAGTGCCATCATTGCTCTAGAGCCCTACTCATGGCCAGAGTGGGAAGAAATGGCATCATTAGCCCACCTTCACCACCTGAGGAAACTGAGGCTCAGAGAAGTTAAGTAAATTTTTCTAGGTTGCACAGTCATAAATGGCAGGGCCAGGTTTCCAATCCGGGGCTGGTTGGCTTTCATGCTGATGATCACTCTTCTGAGCTACAGAGCCATTTAATCACCATGTCACTGGTTTACGTTTACTGGTAACTCAACTTGCAAACGAAGAATCATTCCTACCCAGGAAAAAGCTACACACATACACATGTAGAGAACAATGCCCCTTTATTGAATTCCCAAAGATAAATGTCAGACCCAGGACAACTGTAGGACAACTGAGAAAAATTTCGAAAGATACATACGGTCTATCAGTTGGTTCATCAGGCGATCTGGAAATTAAAGGAGAGGGAAGAAATGAGACCAAAGCATGGCAAAGAGTTTTAGAGAAAAAGTAAGAGTTCATGCAGGGCACTCTCTAATCCCTCAACCCCGAGGGATTCCACACTGTTGTCAACCACTCAGCTCCCCCCAACACATACCACCAAGTCTGTTCAATATGAAATCATCACAGTAGGGAGTGAAAATAAACAGGTTTCAGGCATTTCAATCAGATAAAACATGATGCTCTGGTTATCACCTAAATGAACGAAATGATTTATCTCCCTGTATTTCTAAGAACTCTATATAATTACAAACTAAGGATTCTGTTAGAAACATCAGAGAAAGCAGGAGCAGTTCTAATGAACTATAAACCATCTTGTATTTCTCTGATGCTCACACTGATCTATGCTCTCTGGCCCCTTGAATGGACCACCTATGCCACATAACAGAGTGTGCCACGCAGAGTTCCATTCCCTACTTTCCATACTCTACAATTTAGCATTTGCCTTAGCACTAGATAATAATGGAACATAGATGCCTATCTTGAATATGATCTTGCTCCTTCTGGATTCACCTTACCCTTCTTTGGCACCTGAACTTGGTCACCAATAATATTCAATGCTCAACTAATGAAAAACCTTTGGTAGAGGGGCCCAGAGTGCTCTATCACTATTAATTCACCTAATTAACTGATTAAAAAGGTGAACAGTAAATAGATAGGTGAGCAAATGAAACCACAATGAAACCAATTTCATCAGTAACCGAGCTAACAATAAAACCAAGATTTTTTGCCCCTGTCCTCAGATCCACAAAGATGAAGCAATTATTTTCTGTATGTCCTTTTCCCTTAAAAAGTTAAGTATTCTAGGGGTGCCTGGGTGGCTCAGTTGGTTGGCATCTGACTTCGGCTCAGGTCATGATCTCACAGTTCATGAGTTCGAGCCCCGCTTTGGGCTCTGTGCTGACAGCTCTGAGCTCAGAGCCTGCTTTGGATTCTGTGTTTCCCTCTCTCTCTGCCCCTTCCCCGCTCATGCTGTCTCTGTCTCTGTCTCTGTCTCTGTCTCTCAATAATAAACATTAAAAAAATTTTTTTTAAGTTAAGTATTTCTAAATAAAAATTTAGTCTTCACAGAGCCAACTGCTCCCTTGTATGAAACAGTGACTAAGCTGGGGAGGTAAAATGTGGTCAAGATTTTTAAAACCAACATGCACTATTGAACTTCCCCTTCTGGCTGTCCAACCATACTCCCAAGAGGACACAGCTCCTCAAAACTAAAAGCCTACTGAAAACACACTCCTTATCTTCCCTACAGGTCCGTTTGGGGGAAGAAGAGGCAGAGGAAGCCAGAGGCAACATAACCTAAAAACTGTTTGGAGATTTGCTGCCCTCTGTTACCAGTGATTTCTGCAGGTCCATTTCATTTACTCATCATGGGTCTGTGCCTCCTCCCATGACTAATTTAAGTTTACTGTTGCAGCCAGGACTCCTACTGTATGTCTGTGGTGGGTTAAACACAGGAAAATGGCCAAGGGACAACAGAGTGGTGGAAGAGAAGAGACTTCATCATCGGGTGGGGCAGGGAGACAGTGAGAGAACATCCTCCTGACAGAAGATGGTACCTTTTGAGTCATCAGGAATGACGATAGGGGGGCTGATGTCCGGAAGTTCCTCCTCTCCTGGTTGTAACCCCCTGGCTCGGAGATGGTTGATATCAAGTAGGTCTGGCATGTCAATAGAAACATCTGCAAAATTAGAGAGATTACATTCACCAACTCTCCAAAAACCCACAATCACCCCCTAAAACCAGCACCTCTAACTCTTATGTACATGTGTCTAAGCAGAGCTAAGGGATGCTTTTCAGTTCCCTGGAGTAGATTACTGGGCCAGTAAACTCACTGAGACTAGTTAGATTTAATGGAGAAGCAGAGGGAAAGTACAGAACATTTCACACTGAACAAGCAAGAGGTTGTAAACTGGGAACCCAAAGACTATTTGTGGCCCAGACACTTTCTGTTTAATGTTTTTAAAATGTTGGCAACAAATTCCAATTTTTAAATCAGAAGATTTCATTTAAATATCCCTATTTCCAGCTTATTATGAAAAACAGAAAGCTATAGCATATTCTCAAATGGTAATAACTGCCTGGGTCTAATTTTCAGCTTCCACTCTAGACAATATGTGCCCTAGAGCCTATCACAGACCCCACTGCTGCCTACTGATCCTGAGCATCATATTTGTGCTATTCTGATTCTTCTGGTAAAGAAATGTTTTTCTAAGCCATGTCTTTATCCAAAGTGGAAATACCCAAGAAAGACCAAGATAGCCAGGCTACACATTTCTTATATCCAATGTACTTCTTTCATTTACATTAATCCCTGTGCTTGTTAGGCATTTGAGTTTGCAGCCCCTAGATTATGCCTTTTCTCAGATCATGACAGGCACTGCGATCATTCTAACCAAGGTAATAAAGAATGAAGTTTTAAAGAAATAAAATTGAATCTCAAGTGTATTAGGCTTGGGGTATTTTTTTTTAACTGCTCAGGTCAGTTGTTATTGTGCTGACTTACTTAAATACAAAATTTATTAGTCTAAAAGTCTGCTGAGATTTGGTGTTATATTCAGTTATGACAATAATGAAAAATGGGTCCCAATGTTGGTGTGGGATAGGTCTCTTGGGCTAGCACACAGAACCTGAAAATACTATCCCCAAAACTAGCTATGATGTCAGATAAATAAATCCTATTTTAAAACAACAACCCAGAGAAAAAGCTTAGTTAAAAAAATTTTTTTCAATCTCAAGGGATAGCAAAAACAAACATAATGTCCGACAAAGTCAATACAGTTGTTCCTCAACAGAAAAATTCAGGTTCATTAACGCTCTGAGGCTCCTTTAAATTCAGCAAGTCTATGAAATCTGATCTGAATTTTTACAGAAAATCCAATAACAAAGAAAAATAAGAAAGCTGTTTCCAAAGCAGTTAAAAGCCTTTAGAAGAAAGCAGTTTTCTCTCTCAGGTACTTCTCAGGTCCACAGAGGAAAGGCTGAGTGATGATCATCCTGCCCACAAAATCATTCCACCAGGAAAATCGAAGATGTGCTGCAGAATCAGTCACGGCCCTGCACAAGGTCACGTGGCAAGTAAGTACCATGTCAATGGAGTGCTAGAGGTTCTGGGGAAATCCGTCCTGCTGATTTTACATTCTTTCTACCTACCCCCTTCAGATGAGCAGATGAGTTCTTAAATAACCAGTATAAGACCTGAGTTATTTTTTAAGCCCTCAAAACCAGAAAATCTTTAAGACTGGCAAGCAGCCTGAGCTACCTGCTTGAGAAATGACAAAGAGTAAAACTGTCCATCCGGCACCGAAGACAGCCTAGTAACATCTTGATGTTGGATCATGACGATGGAGAAAATGTTCTCATACATTGTCTAGAAAACTAACCTCTAACAAAGGCTTCTGAAAATAGCAAGAAAAAAACCCAAGTAAGGCAAAAATCAAATCCCTTTTTTGACTATTTAATGCAACTGACTATACTCATTTTGTTATTAATAAAATTTGTATGATTTAAGTGACTATTCTCAGCCACACCTGCCTACTTTAGAGGCAGAGGAGAAATAATAAGAGGAGCATGTACCTTCAATTACCTGCACCTCCAAGGGTGGTCTCTGGACCAGCAGCACCAGCAGCATCAGTATTACCAGGGAGCTTGTTAGAAATAAAGAATCCCAGGCCCCACCCCAGACCTGCTGAATTAGCACCTGCATTTTGCCAAGATCCCAGATAATTTGTGTGCACGTTAAAGTTTGGAAAGCATGGTTTATTTGATAATGTGGAGATGCCATTTTCACTCTCAGAATCCAGTCATCCCAGAACGCATCATTACAGGGGTGGGCAGCATGTGATAGTTTTTATTACGAGTGCAAATCATATACTGTGACTCAAAAGAGAAAGGTGAGGACGATGGAAAAAGAACGAAATGGAACTATTTCTGACAGCCAACCACATGGGCCCTTTCACACGCCATTTTTTCTAATGGCTAATTTGATGTTTCAAGCAAAAGCATGCAAAAGATACCTACCAAATTTTTTGGGAACCCAGTCAAGACCAAAAGTGAACTTCTTTATCTGCACTACCAAGTATTCAGGGAATGAGGCAAAGCGAGATGTTCTGGGAAACACAAGGGGATTAGATCAATGAAACAAGGCAATCAGAATCATGATTATAGTTCATGAAGCATCCAAAGCTTTGTCTGAGGCACACCTGGCAGTTCCAGTGACTGCACTGAGAAGGAAGGACACTCAAACAGACACAAGCAGACACACACTCACCCACAACCAGTCATTCTTCCTGACCTTTTCCCAAGGAGAAAATGTTTAACGGAGGAGAATGTTGTCCTTAGAGAGTGATTTGGAGCATGGTGCAAAATTACACTTTTATTTTGCTGTGGCATTTTGTATTTCTGAAAAGTACTTTTCAACCGTAGACATCTTTTTCTAAAACCCTTGTTAGAATTTAGTACAGTTTAGTACCCCTGAACAACGCAGAGGTTAGGGGTGCTGAACCCCCCATGGAATCAAAAATCCACATATAACTTTTGACTCCCAAAAAACTTTACTAATAGTCTACTGTTGACCAGAAACCTTACCAATACCATAGAGTCAATTAAACATATTTTATGTTATATGCATCATATACTGTATTCTTACCGTATAAATACGCTAGAGAAAATATAACACTGTACTGTAAAAAACCCACTGGACCCACACAGTTCAAACCCATGTTGTTCAAGGACCAACTGTGTGTGTGTCTGTGTGTGTGTGTGTGTGTGTCTGTGTGTGTGTGTGTATTATCTGCAGGATAATATGTGCATGTACTACATGTTTTTATGTGGGGTTTGAAAAGCTTCACAAGTTGCGGCGGCTAGGTGGCTCAGTCAGTTAAGTGTCTGACTTCGGCTCAGGTCATAATCTTGCAGTTTGTGGGTTCGAGCGCCATATTGGGCTCTGTGCTGACAGCTAGGAGCCAGGAGCCTGCTTCAGATTGTGTGTTTCCCTCTCTCTCTGCCCGTCCCCCACTCACACTTTGTCTCTGTCTCTCAAAAAAAGGTGAATAAACATTAAAAAAAATAAGAAGAAAAAAGAGAAACAGAAAAAAAAGAAAAGCTCCACAAGCAATCCTGACATACCCCCAATCTCTGCTCCCACAGAGAATCACTATCTTACAGCACAAAGTTGACATAAGGAAGGTTTATTGAAACTTTGGTTGAGGTTGACTACTGAAAATGCCAACACCTCATTAAAATACTACTGTATCTAAAATCCATGATCATGTGAATCCTAAATATATATAAATATATATACATAATGAGATAAGCATCTAAAATATCTAAATCTGACCTTACATTTTTAAATTAATACATATGGTCAATATCTCGAGTTTCCCTTCAAAGTTTCAGGAATTGTCTAGACTTTAGTTTGACAATTTCATGCAGACTATTTACCTACTATACCAAATTCAAGCCCCAGTTCCAGCTCATTCTCTCCACATTTATCACCTTGTTTATAACAACCATTTCTATGTGGTGTCAATGTGGATATAGTAGGTTATGTAAAAAAGAAAATAAGCTGTAGACAGATACTATGTCTTAAAATGAAAGATTCCTGAACACCGTCCCCACAAACTCTACTTTTCATATCTAAGTCATTGCCTTCTACCTGGAATGCAGTGGGCCCAGAATTCAGAAAGCAAATACAAATGCATTGCTGCCCCCTAGTGTAGAAAAAAAGCCATAGTAGAGGGACAAAACACTATCCAAAAATGGGTCAAAATGATGTGGATTTGGGTCTAGAATATGCTACTTAATTCACTCCAATGTGGACAAATCACTGACCCTCCCTGAGGCTCCATTTTCACATCTACAAAACAGATTTCTTAATCATATCTACTTGCCAGGACTATGCAATGTTCATAAAATGATGTTAAAGCACTTGGCACACTAGAACATATACTATGTATACCCAGGGAATTAGCACGATTATTTTGTCATAAAAGAGCTATAATCCATGGCACTGAACACTGACTTGGTCTATCACTGACCTGTTTTTTGCCCCAAGCAAGTCACTTAACCTCTCTGTATCTCAAATTCTCCAACACAAGGATGGTAGAAGGGTCCAGGCAATAATGTAAGGGAGTTCTTTAAAAAACAGGAACTTAACGATCCTAAGGAACTTATCTATTATTACCCTGGTTCATTCTCCAGAAACTGTAATAAAAATTATCTCTAATTAGGCTTCCTACCTTCTGAGAGGCAGTAATAAACATCATTCTTACTCCAATATAGCCAAATCCTAATTTCACCAAAATCCAACCAACTCCAGCTGCAGTATTTTCAACTAATGTAAAAATGTCACCTCTCTGACCTCTTCTTCTTACCACATCAACTTCAAAGCTGGAAAATATGTAATAGTGAGATCAGCCAAAAGTCATCAGTATATCAGTTATTTCCAAAATGTGGTTGAAAAGCCCCAAGACTCTTAAATTTTTTTTTTAACGTTTATTTTATTTTTGAGACAGAGAGAGACAGAGCATGAACGGGGGAGGGTCAGAGAGAGGGAGACACAGAATCTGAAACAGGCTCCAGGCTCTGAGCTGTTAGCACAGAGCCCGACGCAGGGCTTGAACTCACGGACCATGAGATCATGACCTGAGCCAAAGTCGGCCGCTTAACCGACTGAGCCACCCAGGCGCCCCAAAAGCCCCAAGACTCTTAAAATTGCTCTGTGGTCAGTATCTGGGTGAGTAAATCAGCTGGTGATACCATGGGCAGTGCAGGGAGGGAACTGGAGGCTGGGGTGTGGTGGGAGAGGGGTGGATAATTTAACACATCCCTTTGTTATGGGTAACTAACTACCAACCTAAGAGTACCAGAAATCAGATTAGATGAGCCCACATTATATTTACCCTGTTAGGTAAACATGCTATATATTATATTCATCTTTGTAGCCTGTAGAGGGTCTCAAATTGAATCACACAGACAGTAACTGCTCAATATATATCTGCTCAAAATAATCTCAAAATCAGTAATGTGCATTCATTAATTGCAGGTTTGGGACATCAAGTTTGTTAGTTAAATCTAGCAAAAAGTGTAAATTATGCACCACTTACTCTTTTATTCCTAAAATTAATTCCTGGAAATTAAAATTTTTCCTGAAAGACCATTAGACTGTAAACCATTCAAAAAGATCTAGGTAGACACACAGCAAATTTACCTCAAAAACCTGCTATGGGGACTAAATCAGTTAGTATACAAAGTGCTTAGAATTGTGCCTGACAACACTATTGAACTGTCTACTGACAACCTATTATCATCATTTAAAGTATATCAATTGTTTGCCAATCATAATCAAGGCAAAAACACTATGAAAGCCTTAATAAGAAAATATATAAGCTGTCCTTCTCTGTGAAATTAATATTGTCCACTGTATTGAAAACCTGGCAACTAAAAAAATACAATTCTATTCTTTCCATTGAATATGTTGAAAATATGACAATTAATCAACCACAGTCCAACTGTATAACCTAAGGCAAGAAAAAAAAAGGAAAGGAAAGATAAAAACAACGGTAATAGTAATTACAGCATGTGAGGCACTATACAAAGCACTCTGCATAGTTTATCTTGCCTTAACCTTCACCCCAACCCTAGGAAGAAACTATTATTATCCTGGTTTACAGATAAGGAAACAGGAGCTTAGGGAGATGAAGTCACTTGGCCAAGGTCACGTATCAGTAAGTTCTGCACTGGGGATTAAACACTACCTGTCCATTCAAAGCTTGCACTCTGGAATCCTACACTGTACCTTCCTCTTCATAAATGATGAAAGTCCACACAAAATCTCTCCCTATTGACCCTTCCCCTGTGAGCTGCTTAAAGGCAGGAACTAGGTCTTGTTCAACTCACTGCCTAGAATATTCCAGGTGAACAATAATACTTGCTAGGTGAATGAAATGTCCAAACACTAATATTCTTCCCAGAGACTGTCTGTTCAGAACTATTTGACGAAAGAGTCTTTATTCTGGTCTATACTGACTGAAGATCTACAAAAAGGACATTTTTTTGCCTCTTCCTGGTCTTTCAGTGTCTGGGTCTAACACAAGAAAAATTCAAGACCCTAAACTAGCATAAGGAGATCGTGTCTATATTGCTAGAAATAAGAAAAAGAAAAAAAATCTTTTAGGAATCTCCTGAACTGTGTCTCCCAAAACTAATACTTGAAACATGATAAGGCATAATAAGGAATATGCAAGGCTTTGTATAAGGGTTATAAGGATATAAGCAGATACGAAATGATAAGGGAAATTGGATACTACGTAACAGAGGAATTAAGAGTTTAAACTTTGAACTCAATAGATCTGAATGAATTCCAGGTCTGCCACTTACTGGCCAGTTATTTCTCCTTTTATCTCCTCATCCATAAAATGGGGAGAATGGCACCCACTTCACAGTAGTACCAAGAGGATTAAATGACAATTGATGGTAAGTGCTTAACACATGACCTGGAATAATAAATGGACCAAAATATGGTAGCTGCTTTATTAACCTAACATTGTCTTCTCCTTTTCCACAAAGACCAGTTTTCAATTATTAACAACTGGATACATCCAGTATTAATTTTTTTCATATACATAAAAGAATGAGAGCATGTATGTATGTAAAAGACAGAGAAAAGGAATAAACGTGTTTAATATCTACTGTCAAGGATTAGAGAAAGCAGAAACCCCTCCTCTAGAGAGTTATGTTAGCACTGCCTACAACTAAATATTCTGTAGTGCTTGAGGAAAAAACCAGGTAAGCAAGCATCATTCCTCCATTACAGATGCAAGAAGGACACTGGGTGGTGACTGTGCCCTGGGATAGAACATAGGCTGGGAAGTGGACACAGGAGAAGGATCTAGATCTCCTGATCACTCACCCTGGGGTGAGAGCCTCTGTCTCTGGAAAGCTAATGCCTCCCAACTCCATTTTAACGATGGGCCTCTTCCAAGTGATAAGAAGGCTCCTTTCTGCAGGCCCAGAGAGTGTGTCACACCTTGCACTTCTAAGACACAAGGCTACTTTTCTGAAGAACAGAAAAGGGTAGCCAAGCAGACAGGTATACGAAGAACAACTCTGCAGCTTACATCTGATGCTGGGGACTTTCTAGGTGGCCAGGTCCCCTGATCACTTCTATATCCCATACATAAACAGAATTAAAGCGCAAAGAGAGAAGGATAACTGAGAAATCTTCCACCTACTGTCAATAATTAAAGCAAAAAAAAAAACAAAATAAAATAAAATCATTATGTTGTATACCTTAAACGTACACAATGTTATTATATCTCAATATATATCTATATATGTCAATATCTCAATAATGTCAATGATATCTCAATAAAGCTGGAGGAAAAATAATTAAAGAAAGTGGGTCTACCACTAAGATACTGTGTAGATGTCTAACTGCCCAATGATGTCTCCAAGTTGCAATGAAGTAAATTTCACACATTTACCACACCAACTCATCAATGTTGTTTCTCTGCAAGGACACACATACAACACACACACACACACACACACACACACACACACACACACCACAGACCCTGTAACTCAGCAATCCTAGGATAAAAACTTACTTCACATTGAATAACTGATAAAGGAATGGAAAATTATTAACCTCATTTGGATATGAACAACATTTAAAAAAATCATTTTAAGAAATTATGGCTTTTTTTAGCTCTTTGAAATAAATCTTTGTGCTTTCCCATTTTTAACATATGAAGTCAATCATCTGAAACAAAGAGGAATCCCAGGGATGGCTGTTCCAGAGAATAAAGGATTTAGGTTTGACGGCTACTTGAGGTGATAAAACATCCAGCAGTAGCTCTTCAGCCTTCATTCCCCTTTCACATCAACTAGATAGTGCTCAATTTTTGTCAGGAGGACAGATGGCCAAAGAATATCTAAAAGGAGTGGGGGTGCCTGGGTGGCTCAGTTAAGCATCTGACGTTGGCTCGTGAGCTCATGATCTCACAGCTGGTGAGTTCGAGCCCTGCATCGGGCTCTGTGCTGACAGCTCAGAAACTGGAGCCTGTTTCAGATCTGTGTCTCTCTCTCTGTCCCTTCCCCGCTTGTGCTCTGTCTCTCTCTCTTAAAAATAAATTTAAAAAACAAATAATATCTAAAAGGAATAAAATTCCCAGAACCAAACTTCCAGACCTCCCTTCATTTTATGTGACTATGTGGGCTTTACACATTTGACTGTATAAAATCGATTAAGGTGTCAAGGGCAGAAAAAAAAAAAACAAAACAAAACTTATGTACCTGACAATGAGGCACACAATGTGGAAACTGAACATCTCCTAGCTAAGTCCTGAGCAGCTCATTTGAACAAAGAGCAGGAGCCCTATGTCCACTTTGAAATACCCTGAGAGACCTGGACACCAAGTTCTAAGCCAAATTTTTAATTATGGAATTAAACTATATCATGTGGAGTTTAAATATTGAAGACTATCATGAGTATTTCCATAATTTCTTCATTAATATCATTCTTACCATGGGGTTGGGGTAGGGGGTTGTTGGAGTTCTTGACTACATCCTCTTGGAAAAAAGAAATTCCTAATAGAGGATAAACCACAGCCTTGCCTTTAAAAGGCATAAAAAAAAAGGCATTCCCTCCCTAGCACATAATATAAATTATGAACATTTTATTGGACAGGTCTCATACAAGTGAGCTCTATAATTAGGGTTGTATGATTCATTATCCCATCTCACGTGAGCAAGCATGTGCAAACTTATACAGTTCCCTGCTACCTCTCCCCTAGCCATTCCCCACCTGTCAAGGGTCCCCCCCTCACCCCACTCCCACCATACAAGAACACACACACAGGTGCACACATATACACACTTACTTAACACCTGCAGACTTTGCTTGTAGGGCGCTGCTCCAGAAGTCATCGACATTTTCTGGTTCAGAAAAGGCCTGAAGGCAGGCACTAAATGGTATCTTGGCGCGAACCAACTCAGGAAGGGGTCTTCTGTTTGCTTCTGCTTCCCTTCTCGTTAATTCATAGGCAATCAGTTCATCTGAGTAACAGAGCACATGAATGACCTTGTACTCACTCTTATCTTCTTAAAGTGAAAAACACCCCCTTTGGCCAACCTTCCCGAAGGCTTCTGGGCTGGGGCAAGATTGCTTACTTGTTGCCCTCCACAGATCCAGAAAAGCCTGCTGAAAGGCTGATCTTGAGCCATCTTTAAAGTGGCACCGACAGACCGCATGAGCCATTCATATTTTTTTTGCCTGTTCTTCTTTGAGACTGACAAGAGGGACCTGTGAACTCTAGCCCAGATCAGAGGTTCTGCCCTCATGTGTAATGTGAGTGATGCAGGAACCTGGTCTTTCATTCGTCCAGAGGTCAAGGCTGGGATTACCCAAATGCCACCTTCCAATCACAAAGTCTTCACACCAGAGAATTTCACACTGAAAGAGACCCAAGGGTCATCTCTTCATTCTGATTAGAGGTCATGGAGGGTGTGGACCAAGGAGCAAGAAGACCTATAGGATCCAGAGTCCTCTACCGCACACAGCCTGTGATTCTAACCAATGCTGCCCAGACAACTCGGGTTGAGGTTACCCACCACCTCAGATAGCAGAGCCACCAACCTAGAAGGCCTTTTACACTATTCCTGCTCAAACAATTAAAATACCAAGGGAAAAAGAAAACATCACATCATCAACTTCTCAAGAGTCAGCAGATCTGCTCTTGGAAACTGCCTATAAGTCAAAATTTTATATAATTTTGAAAGGGCCTTTTTGGGAATTCCTTTTGTTAACCAAAAAAAAAAAAAACCCAAAATAAAACAAATTACTCCCGAATTATCAGTTTTTAAGCACCCTTATGTACCTATGTGTTTTCTTAAGCACATCTGAGCATGGGTTTAAAATTCATTGTACAGCCCACCATCAGTTTATGATGTACTTATATCTAGGATGCCAGCATTAGGTGTTCCCAACAATCAATTCCCAGAGACTAAATTATAAATCTCCTTTCTGAAAAAGAATAGTTACTACTCATAAATCATAAACAATGAGTTACGGAGGATCACAGAACTGAGTAGAATATCCCCAAGGCTGGCAAGAGAAAGCAATCAAGCCTTATTCTAAAACAGAAACAAATCACAGACCCCTACCCTCATTTCTACATTATATAATGGATAAAAATTTTAAGAATTTTAAAACTGGTCCAAAGTTGCAGGAGCTTATAGAAAATGGAAATCATTTCATCTTAAAATCATCATAATCCTCATTTGCACAACAAACTGACCCCTCCCCCAAAAAGGGAAAAAGGCCACCCACTGAGTTGTTGACCTTCACAGAAATGACCAGTTCACAGGACATAAGCAACATAGTAGATAATACCCTTCCTCTATTCTGCTTGGGAAGAACCAGATAAACAAACTGAAGGAACCTTCTCCTGAGACCCCAGCCTGGCCATGGTTCCTCTACCTTCTTCTGAAGTCCAGAGACCCTTCTAACGGGTCTTGGTCCTACAAAAGCCCCTGCCCCACTTCATCTCCCACAGGAGGCATTTTCAATACTCAGAGGTCAAAGCCAGATTATTTCGAGATCTCTGCTAGAATGTCTCACATCAAAAAATGCAGTTCTGGGGGCTCCTGGGCAGCTCAGTTGGTTAAGCGTCCAACTTCAGCTCAGGTCATGATCTCACAGTTCGTGGGTTCGAGCCCCGCGTTGGGCTCTGTGCTGACAGCTCAGAGCCTGGAGCCTGCTTCGGAATCTGTGTCTCCCTCTCTCTCTGCCCTTCCCCTGCTCATGCTCTGTCTCTCTTCGTTTCAAAAATAAATAAGACATTAAAAAAAATTTTTTTAAATGCAGTTCTGGGGCACCTGGGTGGCTCAGTCAGCTAAACATCTGACTTCAGCTCAGATCATGATCTCATGGTTCGTGAGTTTGAGTCCCACATCGGGTAAGCTCAAGCCCCACTTTGGGTGAGCCCACTTCTCCCTTTCTCTCTCCCTTTCTCTCTCTCTGCCCCTCGCTCACTTGCGCCCCCCCAAAAAGAATAAATAAATAAAAAGAACGCAGTTCTGATCATTTCCCTCAGAACTTATAGCACAACTCATGAGTGCTAATGTTCAAAGAATTTCCCACATTTATAATTACAAATAATGTCCCACCAAATTAAGCTGACTCCAAGCCAACTGGTTGGTCAAATTTATAGGCACTAAAATAGGTTCCATCCGTAATCCCTCCAACAAAAACCTGTGATGCGTTGGACTCTTCTCACAAGAAAATCACATGGGGACTGAGGAAACGAGGAAAAGAGACGTGCCAACCAGACACCATCTGGGCTGGGTCTACTCCTGACGCAACTTGGCAGTGACTGAACCGTATTCCTTCTCTCCAGTTCGAGGGTTTTCACGTATGAGAAAGCACACTGCTAGTTTCCCACTTTGGAACCATTACCCTTGTTGGTTGCTGCCTCCATGGCCACAGGTAACTGCATCAGGTAATCCACCCTCTCCGTGTAGCGGACTTTCCGGGTCTGACAGCACTGAATACGTTCTTCCACCAAAAACCGAAAAACGTCACTTGGGTTTTCTGAGCCAATGCGGTTCCTCTGAAGATTAGATTGTATCAGGTTAGTAAATTTAGGACTATTGAGCCATAAATAAAAACTGGCATAAAACAGAGTATCTATCAATCTGGTGTAGAGACTGGGCATTACTAAGCATTCCCTCTGGGCATGGCAGTTCACCTAGAGTACGTTCATAACAAAACACTGGCATTTCTCTAAAGTCAAAAAATGGGGGACTGGTTAAATAAACTGTAGTTCATCATGTGAATTAACATTATGCAGCCATGAACAGTTATGAAAGAGGGACTGACCTAGATGGAATCAGAAGAAAGGGGGTGAGGGAGCCATACTAAAGACAAGGCAGGGGGGAGGCGAGGGTAATAAAGGGTTGCCCTGGAAAAATTAAGGCACATATGATATGATCATGTAAATGCATTTGTGTAAATTACATACAAATAAAAAAGAAATAATGCTACATCCAAATATGTAACGATATGGGCAAAACATTCACAACAGGTTAAGTGGAAAGTAATGCTTATAGGAGCGCCTCAGTGGCTCAGTCGGTTAAGCATCCGACTTCAGCTCAAGTCATGATCTCACAGTTAGTGAGTTCCAGCCCCGCGTCATGCCCTGTGCTGACGGCTTGGAGCCTGGAGCTGCTTCAGATTCTGTCTCCCTCTCTTTCTGCCCCTCCCCTGCTCACACCCTGTCTCTGTCTCTCAAAAATAAATAAACATTAAAAAATTTTTAAAAAGAAAGAAGACAAAACAATGCTTATGAAACAGTCTGGAGAGAATTAATAAATGCACCCAGGGAGGCGCCTGGGTGGCTCAGTCGGTTAAGCATCCGACTCTTGATCTCAGCTCAGGTCTTGATCCCAGGGTCGTGAGTTCAAGTCCCAGTGGGTTTGAAACCTGCTTTAAAAAAATGCACCCAGGGGTGCCTGGGTGGCTCAGTCGGTTAAGCGTCTGACTTCAGCTCAGGTCACGATCTCGCAGTCGGTGAGTTCGAGCCCCGCATCGGGCTCTGGGCTGATGGCTCAGAGCCTGGAGCCTGTTTCGGATTCTGTGTCTCCCTCTCTATCTGACCCTTCCCCATTCATGGTCTGTCTCTCTCTGTCTCAAAAATAAATAAACGTTAAAAAAAAATTAAAAAAAAATGCACCCAGAAAGTGACTGGTAGGTCAGACACCAAAATGTTAGCACTGGTTGTTGGTAGGGGCTGTTCTCACTGGTGATTTTTATTTTCTTTCTGCCTTTTTATATTTTCCACAAGAACATGTTTGTAATCAGGAAAAAGTGGCTGTTTTTTAAGAAGGGGAAAAATAGTTTAATCACAAATTCTCAGTAGCTTTGAAAAACCACAGCGTTTAATGTGGTTTGACTCTGCTGTGAGCAAAACGTGCCCATCTCTTCTGAGTGGTGGCACAAGGACACCAAAGACCACACCCGCCTCTTAAGGAAGTCTGTCATGGAGACCAAAAAACCTGTGAATGAAATTAGGGACAAACACTCTTATAATTACAAATTAAAGAAGAACAGGAAGATCCAGAAGTGCTACAAAACAGGGACTGAGAAGCGACTCTGCCCAACGGGCTGCGCAGAGCAAGCCTCACACCAATGCCACATGAGCTTGGACCATGAGAGATTCGGGAAAGGGGCGGGGGGTGGGCACCCTGGCCACAACACAGTGGGCTGCACCTGCGGATTGGGCACACCTCTCACAATGCTTTGAGCAGTTTGGAAAACCGCCTTCTCACCTCTACTAGATTCACCAGATGCAAGAAGAACTCCTGGGCATCCTGCTGTCTATTAGAGGAGAATTCCGGGTGGCTCTTGCTTACGAAGGCCTTAAACATGCGTGGAGAGATCCCATTCTGTTGAGGCTGAGATGTAAAAATAAAACCAACTTACAATAGTTTCACACACGTTAACAGCACTGAGCGGCCAGCAGGGTAGGGATGACCATAAGTCCCGATTTTCAGATGAGACTACTAAAGCCCACAGAAGTTAAACAGTGATGACAGCCAACGTTCGCTGGACGTTTAGTGTGCAGCAGGCACCGCATTAACGAAACACAGGAGAAACACCTCCACTCTCTAAAGAAAGGCATTATTCGACCCATCTTCACAGGACATGCTCCAAGGCAGGCCATTATGGCCCACTTCAGGGCAGGCGAGAGAGGCAGGAGTGGGGGTTCTCTGAAAGAGGCCAAAGGGGAGGAGAGCTCTGCAGCACCCCCTTCCCTCCTTGTGAGAGAGTCTGAGAGAAGCCCCCGTAGAGACGGGGGTGCAGCACACCTCATTTTATCGTGCTTGACTTCACCGTGACTCGACGATACTGTGTTTTTTTACAAACTGAAGGTGTGTGGCCGCCCTGCACCAAGCAAGTCTGTGGGCGCCGTTTTTCCAATTGCATTCACTCATTTTGTGTCTGTGTGTCAAATGTTGCTTAATTCTCAAAATATTTCAAACTTTTTCATTATTGTATATTTGTTATGGTGACCTGTGATCAGTACTTACAACTCACCGAAAGCTCAGATGATGATTAGCATTTTTTGGCAGTAAGGTATTTTTCATTAAGGTATGCACATTGTTTGGGGGGGTTTTTTTAGACATAATGCTACCACACACTTAACAGGCCACAGTGTCAGGGCGCCTGGGTGGCTCAGTCGGTTGAGCATCCAACTCCGACTCAGGTCACGATCTCTCGATTCACGAGTTCAAGCCTGGAGCCTGCTTCAGATTCTCTGACCCTCCCCTGTTTGTGCTCTGTCTCTGTATCTCTCTCTCTCTCAAAAATAAGTAAACATTAAAAAAATAAAATTAAAAAAAGAAGGCCACCGCGTCGTATAAACATAGCTTTTATATGCACCAGGAAACCAAAAAATTCATTTGGCTCCCTTCATTGCAGTATTCCCTTTATTGTGGTGGTCTGGAACCAAACCCACATTCTCTTCGACGTATGCCTGTACCTCCAAGAGAGGAAATGGCACAGCATGCCCCCAGTAACCGCTGCAGAGTGTTCAGGCTCATGAGCGTGCCCTTGGCTGTTTCTGGATCAGAGCATGGGTTGTTTCCAGGAGCTTGCCCCTTGCCTGGAGAAGCTGGAGGAGGCTAGCAGCAGCTGCCAGGATGACAGAGTGCAAAGAGTGGGTGGCAGGGACAACTCTGATAGATAAGGATACGTGAACTTCCCTGGGACCAGAAAAACAGTAGCCAGGCTCCTTCAGAAAGGACACTGCATAAGATGATGGAAAGTCAGCTGGCAGAGGAGACTTGAGGCAGGAGCCAAGGTGGGGGTTACAGAAGTCAGTTGAACAGAAAATAGGGAAAGGTCCCTGTGGAGGTCCCTGAGGAGACAAGCAGGGAGGAGGGACACCTCTAAGGAACCACTAATGTGCCCCTACAAAAAGGCTAACCATGGCAGAATACACATGGCAGCCAAGAGGAAGCCAAACACACTAGCTCAGTGAAAGGCTCTGCCTCTTGTCTAGTATCTCCATCCCTTGATCCTTACTTGACTTTAGAGGGGTCAGAGCCAGAGGGAGCAAGGACACAAAGCTACCAGAGGATGCTGATGCTAGCTAGCCCTTGTGCACTGCTGGTTTCCATGACTCCCAAGCCTGGTAGGGGAGAGATGCTTTCAACTGCCTTTGATGTGAACTGGACTTTTTAATGCTGGTAATCTTCAGGAAATCACTGGAAATCTAGGCGATCTGCCTGAGATGCTCTGAAGAGGCAGAACAGGATGAGTCCATATCACCACGGAGGACAGAGGTGGGCTCATGATAAAGCTGTTTCCTGAGTCCCCTCCAAGTTCACCCATCTAATAATGGTGTTACATGTCACTTCACCCAATACTCACAAGAACCCCGCAAAGAAGAGACTTCTGTTATCCTCACTTGATAGCTAGAGAAATGGAGACGGGCAGAGAAGTGCCAGACAGATCTTTCAACTCAAAGAGGTCTTACGACCCGATTATCATGCAGCTAACAGAGCAGAACCAGAATGAACTCCAGTTGTGATTCCAATTCCAAGCTCTCTGAAGCAAAGATAGGGAGTGGCAGCTGTAGCACACAGTAGGTCTCAGTGAGACAAACCTCAGCTTGCCAAGCAAGCAGAGGAAGTGGTTCATGTACTGTGCAAACTGTGTGGCTGCTGCACACCTACTTCTTCTCAAAACCTCCACTTGCTATCCTGAGAAACTTAACAGAAACCCATGGGGGAGGGGAAGGAAAGAAAAAAAAAGGTTAGAGTGGGAGAGAGCCAAAGCATAAGAGACTCTTAAAAACTGAGAACAAACTGAGGGTTGATGGGGGTGGGAGGGAGGGGAGGGTGGGTGATGGGTATTGAGGAGGGCACCTTTTGGGATGAGCACTGGGTGTTGTATGGAAACCAATTTGACAATAAATTTCATATATTGAAAAAAAAAAAAACCTCCACTTGCTCAGCTTCTGGGCCACGTTCCCCTCTGCAGTCCAGGGAACGTGGTCCCTGGGCGGGCCATCACTGAGTACACAGCACAGCGTGCCTCCCACTTCCTGTAACTTCCAGTCTGCTCTGGCCCACCTCCTCGGCCTCACTGCAGGCTTTAGCAGGTGGAGGCCACGTTTCACACTTCTATGAGATCTCCTGGACATCCAGGTCAATGCCTAGGGTCCAGGGACCATGTTAGGTGTGCACGATCACACAATCAGATGCAACGGGGGATGGGAAAACTCTCGTACCCATCTCCCTGCAGTCCCATAGCGGCTCTACGTGTAAATTCTCCCCAACACATATTTCCTAAAAGCAACGTTTCTAATAAAACTCTGGTGATTTTTCCTATCTTGTTGAATATATATGTGACCTAACCCTGTCATCCAGTATTTACTAATCACCTACATCACGCAGAGCACTACTGGGGATTCCACCTTCCAAGATCTGAGAGACCATGGGGAAATGAAAGACAACACACGTGTCTGTAACAAATGCTGAGGGACACTGCAGAAGACCCACAACAGCGCCAGCAGCTCTTAAAGGAGAATTCTCCAAAGTGGGAGCATTTGGGCATCTGAGGACCTGGAAACTGTACATAAATGACCAGCTTACACACATGCGTGGCGTCAGATGTGCTTCCAGTGCTAGATGAAGACCAATTTACACCTGATAATTAATGTTACTACCTGTATAAAGACCTCCCGGGGACGATGTAACAAGCGTAACTCTCTTCACTCACACTGCTTGATGCCTGTCTACCACATGGTGTCACCCAACACAAGCACACAAAAATAATGCCTTGCATCACGGCTAACATTTATTCATTCATTTAACAGAAATTTACTGAGTGCTATAACATGTCAGCCATTGTTCTAGGTACTTGGATAAATACTTACTAGATGTCAGGCGTAGTTCTAACTACTTTATACATGTATCTTGCTTAACTCACCTAACCTGATGAGGTGATGATAATGATGATGATTTTCTCCACTTGACAGATGAGGAAACTGAAGCAGAGAAGTATTAAGTAACTGGCCCAGGATCACACAGCTACAGAAGTCAGCTACTTGCTATCTCACTGTCTGTCTCCCTGTGTGTGTCTGTCTCTCTCTTTATCCCAGGTCTTTTTTTTTTTTTTTTTTTTTTTTTTGTAGAGAGTGAACAAGCAGAGGAGGGGCAGAGAGGAGTAGGAGAGACAGAATCCAAAACATCCTCTGTGCATCATCAGCACACAGCCCGACATGGGGCTCAAACTCAGGAACCATGAAATCATGACCTGAGCCAAGATCAAGAGTCAGACACTCAACCAGCTGAGCCACCCAGCATCCCTATCCCATGTTTTAATACTGCTAGTAATAATTACTAGCTCTCATCTCTGATGGCCCTGAGTCCATCTCACCAGTTGCTGAAAAAAGGAAAACAGTATGCCTTGGACTCTGACTGAGCCCTCTTCAAACCCACACACTTCTGGAGTCAACATTCCAGGCCAGTCCAGCAACTATTCCTCTGCTCTTGGCAGTGCAGAGGCACCACACGGAATGAGCCTTTTCACATTGAGCATATGTCTTTAGGCATTCACATACACACGCACTCACTGCCTGCTGCTGATGACATTTCTTCCTGCAAGCTGCACTTCAACCCGATGTGGCTGCCAGTCCCCATCAAAGCAGCTGCCTTGGAAAGTTCAACAAGTCAGTAAATTCAGAAAAGCTGGCTGCTGCTCTGTGCCATTCACTGTGTGGTCATACAACTGGGAGGAGAAGTTTCAACAGGGACTGTGGTGAGAACCCCAGCACCTCAGCCCCGCACTGGGCCGTGGCCCAGCCTCATTCATTACCCACCCCCACACCTCTTCTCTTTCTGTGCCCATTTCATTTGTTTTCCCTGGACTGACCTTTCTTAATCCTTTGTTCGATCCTCTGTCAAGCTATAGCTTGTTTACCATTGAAAAGTTATTTGAAGAAGCTTCCTAACCAGAGAGACGCTATCTCTTCCTCTCCACGTCACACTGCAGACCAGCTCCTGGCTTTTACCGGGTTCAAGCATCTTAGTTAAAACTAGCTGAACTCCACAGTTAATGTCTTGGTCATCAGCTGGCCTGTCTGCCTGTGCCCATGCCCCACACCTTATCTATCTGATTTCAGATGGAAGTCTTACTAATTCCTATACTCAACTATTAGTATGTTCCCTTCATATCTAGCATAGTCCAAAATCTTCCAGATCTAGCTTCCAGCTTATCAGGAACACAAGCTGAAAAAGGCAACAATCTTTAAAGCAATCCTGGGGCAGATGATTCAGCTCCTTCCATAAATCAATAGCTTGCAGAAAAAAAGGGAGGGGGATTTGTAAAAGTCATCTTTGATACTGCAGGGGAAACTCTGGGCATGGACTGCATATTAGATGATACTAAGGAATGGTTGTGAATTTTGTTACTGTGCTACTAACACTTTAAACAACTTTTAACATGATTTTTATTGGGGGGGGGAAGGCATTCTAGTCACAGTTGCATACTGAACATGTACAGGTAGAAAAGGAGGATGCTTGGGTTTTGTGTTAAAATCCTGCGGGGAAGAGAAGGGAGAGGAAGGGGAGGAAAGAGGAAGAGAACAGGGAGGAAAAGTTGAGCTCAAGGGGGACTGCTGAAACCAGACTGGCAGAATGGTGATTGCTAAAGCTACACAATGCTACTTGTGTGCATATTTGCAAATTTAAAGAAAAAAAAAATTTTTTTTAAGACCAGGCTCTGGATAAGGCAGTTAGTTAAAAGAAACCAAAAAAAACAAAATAAGAATCAAAGAACGAAGTCACAGAAACCACATCTCTTAGTTGGCAGTGCGTCACTGACATCATCCCAGTGTCCCCTATGGGTCTATCACCACACAAGATGAGAGGGAGTGACCAGACCTGACCAAGAGTCAGACCTGCCTTCAGGAAGCATACACTCTCACCATGAGCCAGCTCTTAAAACACCTGAAGCAATGGCTAGTCTCAACAACTAACTTTATTAAGAGGGAGCCCCAGGAGTCTCCAAAATAGCAACCACCTAAGGAACCTGTCATATTTATAGGATACTGTACTTACTTTCTCCATCAGCAATTGCAAAACAGATCAGCTAAAATTAGCGAGAGGACTACAGTGTTCAGAATCTTTCCCACATGCTTACTTATACAGGGCTTTCTGTTTAACCCTGTACCAAGAAAGCAGCCAGATACTCTCCACTCACATTCTGCTGAGCCTAAAGCTTTAATTAATAAACACACAGGAAGAGTGGGGCTTTGTATCACATTAGAGCAACACCCGTATGGATATTTACATTGTAAGACCACAGGAATAAAAAGAAAGCTAGATGCATCTCAGCCTGTCCTCAGTACACGTGTATGGCATCTGTTCATTTAAACTTTTATTAATCTTTTTTTTTAAATTTTTTTTTAACGTTTTTTATTTATTTTTGAGACAGAGAGAGACAGAGCATGAACGGGGGAGGGGCAGAGAGAGAGGGAGACACAGAACCGGAAGCAGGCTCCAGGCTCTGAGCCATCAGCCCAGAGCCCAACGCGGGGCTCGAACTCATGGACCGCGAGATCGTGACCTGAGCTGAAGTCGGATGCTCAACCGACTGAACCACCCAGGCGCCCCTAAACTTTTATTAATCTTAAACCATAAACCTTGGGCCAGTAGTTCCTAACCCAGATTCAAACCCCAAATCTCCAAAGAGAAAGGAACAGAGGGCTTTCCCCAAGCTATTTTTCATATTTCAAAAAGTGAGTTAGAAATGTTACATTTTCCCCACCGAGAAAAATGGAGGTTAGCGAAAATAAAGTTCTTATGCTTGGGAGTAAAACTACATCACCTCAAAGCAGAACACTGGTAATCTCATGGTGATCAAAAACGAAGACCGGTAATTCCTCATCAAGTATTTTTTTAGAGGGGAAATCAAATGAATTGTCATGTAAGAAATGCAGTTTGTTTAAAATACAGAATTGTTTAAAACATGTTATCTTCAGAAGAAGAAATAAATTAGAGTTATTCAGCATTAAAATGTGTGAAAGCATGGTCTTAGAATGCATAAAATCAGGAGTATTTTTTGAAGAAGAAGAAAAAGCGTCCTTTTATAAAAGTGAGGAGGTTTTATCTACAGCAGATGCAATTTAATTTTAAAAATCAATTCAACAAATTCATGTAGAAATGGCATTGCCCAAAACAAATACAGCAAATCTTTTTATAGATGAAAATGTGCATTAAGCATGTGTACATAAAAACTAGATTTTGCCTTGGTCTACAGAAGACCAACTTAAAACTAGAAAGCATGTAGCCTAGAAAGGACCCAAGATGTAAGACAGAGGTATTGAGAAACACAAGTTGCTGGGCCACCTGGCAATTCTGCAAACTTTAAGGACCCCCTGTTGTCATCCACCTACACCATCCACACACTGGGGCACTGGAAAGCCTGAAGCAAAGCCAGAACAACTATCAGGGATGCAGAATAATGTAGGGGTCAAATGCAGACTCAGGGGCCAGCCTGCCTGGTGTAAATCCCAGCTCTGCCACTCACTGACTGTGTAACTTTAGGCAAGGTTTCTGTGCATTAGCGAACATACAGGAAGAGCCAGGCCTTTCCTCAGCACTATGCAATCTTAGCGATTCGTATTGCTGGTGGTGGTGGCCGTGTAAAAAGGCCTTCCCACCACATGGTGGCTCTGACTTCTCTCTCATGCTCTCTCCCTTCCACAACACATTCCTCTTGTAATCCATCCCCTTCTCTGCTTTAGCACACCTTCTTTCTTCTCTTAGGGCATTTCAGGCACATTACAAATCACAAAAGCCACAGGCCTGGGACAAGGCCACCTCACCAAAGGGCTCCTGACACCTCAGAGAAGAGTCTCACAAACTGGTTTCTCTGAAACCAACTGCCAGTGAAAATCCTGATGCCTCAGAAAGTAATTCCCTCCACTGGGAGGGGAAATGGAGATTTTACTATGAATCACTTGTCTGTTCAAACAGCAGCTTAAAACTGACTCCCCCAGGGCCACAGATTGTATGGTCAACTCAAGCTCCTTTTGAATGTTAAAGAGACCCTGGTGATCTCTGAACCAAAGGCTCACTTGTATCCCACCCAGCTAGATGGTCTTCCCCACACTCCCAAGATGCACATTGTACTACTGGTCACATTCAGGATCCTTTCTCTAAGACCATTAGATCACGGTACCTTGGAGCAGGAAAGGATTTCACAGATCATCTAGATTAAAGGTCACACACTCAAATGCAACAGCATACTGGCCAAGTCACGAATCACAAAGGGACTGGAGCCAGCTGGGGACTGTGTGTCCTGTTTGAAGGGAGGGCTGCTACTCAGCTCCAGCCATCTGCTATCATGGGCCTGGAATCGCCACAGGGTCTTAGTGTTTAAGAGAAGCTGGAAATTCAGGTGTTTATGTGTGGGCCAAGGAAACACACCTACAGGCCAAATATGGCCCAAATGCTGGGTTACCCATGTTGGGCCAGACAAAGCTGGGGTTCCCACTTGTAGGCTACAGACCCTGGAGATCACAGAGCTACTGCACCACAGTCACTCAAACCAACAGTGAGGAGGGGGCAAGGGCCCCAAGCAGTCACTATTCATAGAATTTGAATAAATACATGCCTTACTCATATAAGAACTACTTTTTTTCTAATGTAAAAGGACATTGTAATATTAACCAAACCAAACTTTACTTGCAAATATTACTAAGTTGATGATTTTTATTCTATATTTTCTCAAATGAAGAGACTCCAAAAGCACAACACCAGGCAGGAATACACACAGATTTTATTTACACTGGAGAGACAACCTTCACACCTGCAACAGTCACAACCACCACCCACACCAATTCTGCCATTTGACCGCTGGGGTTGGAAGCTTGCGTGACTAGCCCATGATCTCACAGCTCCTTGCAGAGCCAGGAAAGGAAGCCAGAGTCCCCGAGTCCCAATCCAGTCTCCTTCTCCTCCACCAAGGAAGGTGGGCTCTGACCCAAAAGTGTCCCACAAAGTGACATAGTGTGGATGAAAACCCAGGATAAAATGTGATGAAAACAAAATGCTGGGCCCAGCTGTTTTCACCATCACCTCTTCAAGGATTCATGGGAGCTCAGAGGTGGAAGAAGCCTGAATAACCCCCATACTCCAGCCCCACATCCAAACCATCCCTTCAGCTGTGTCCCAGATGAGGGCCTTCCAGTCTTGGATGGATGAAAGACTCGTTATCTCGCCATAGTGGATACCAACGCATCTCCCTGCCCCCACACCACTCTGATCTCCCAGCCCGGCCATTCGGAGTATCTATTTCCCTCTCCACCCTCTTAAGTCCCTTCCTTCTCCCCACCTCCAAACACCACCTCTAAATGCTCCCTTCATAATCTCCCTTCTCCCAGCTTCTCCACTTCCCCAACTAGCCAGCTTTGTTATGAACAAGCGTTTATTCACTTTGAATTCCTGCTGTCAGTCTTGTTAAGGATGACCGACTGAAGGTGGGAACACAGAGGTCAACACTTGAGAAACAGATTTGCCCACTAAGTCAAAACAGAGCACTCTGAGGGCAGAGCAGGTGGTAGAGAAAAGGGGCACGCACTCCATTCAGGCCATATGCAGCACCACGAGCCGGGCTGCCAAACGCAGCTGTGTAAGCTGTGTACTGCAGAATTTCAAGGGCACCTCTCAAAAAGACCAGGTTGTGAGCAGTGTCCTCTGGAGTTGAGCAACAGAACCACCCAGGGAGGGGTCAGTAGCCCATTCTGTAGGCACATGGAAACGCAAGTCTCCCTATTAGGAGACGGGGTGCATCTTGCATTTATTCTATCAATAAACAGTGACTGAATGGCCAACTGAGTCTCTCATATCTGAGTGTGGTTTACAAATCTGCTAGGAGCTTACCAAAAACAAGAACCACCCACCCCTCCCCAGAAGTTCAGAATTCCCAACTCTGAAGGTGGGAGCAGGGTGGAAGAGGAGGTGGAATAGGAATGTGTGTGTTGCTTTTTAACAACCAGCTTCTTGAGAAATCCTAGCAAACAAAGTTGAGGCCTAGGAGAAAAAAGACATTATAAGGGCCAAGATTATGCTGCCCAAGGAGAAAATGTTTGTATATTTGTATCAGGTTTATTCCTTCCATCTCAGCTCTATCTTACAAAGAACACTGTTCTGAAAACCAGTGACAATGGCACGCACATAAAATCCATAAAGCAACTATGACTAGAAACACCAACCCTAGCTATTTCTTACCACAACTTTTAAGAGCACACAGACACCCTAGACTCCAAAATGAAATAGCTATTCTAATACCTTCCTAAATTTACAGCCACCAATTGCCAAAACATAGGAAATCCGTATTTTAGCTGGTTAAGTCCCCTCCTACCTGCATATCAATGTGGCAAACACTGGGACACATACCTTGTGTTCTTCCTTCATCACCTGTTCAATGAGTTCAGATTTCACTGGAGGCTTTGAATACTGGCCTGAGAGAAGGCCGTGTCCTAACTTAGTCCTGGACAGGAGGGACAAAGAAAAACAAAAACATCATTGTTGTTTTCCCATAGAGATATTAACATTATCTATGAATGCTTTTAGCTGGAACATTTTATCTTGGTTACTCAAAAATAACTTATTTAAGGCGGCTTGGGTGGCTCAGTCAGTTAAGCTTCCGACTCTTGATTTTGGCTCAGGTCATGATTTCACAGTTTGTGAGTTCCAGTCCCATGTCCAGCTCTGTGCTGAGAGTCTCCTTGGGATTTTCTTTCTCTCTCTCTCTCTCTCTCTCTCTCTCCCCCTCTCTTTCTGACCCTCCCCTGTTCACACTCTCTCTCAAAATAAATAAATCTTAAAAACTTTAAACACTAACTTATTTATTTCATTCTTCTTGATACCGATGTCATTTTTAAACTAGCCTCAGTCCTTTATAAATAACTATTAATATCTTTCTTCTTCTAAAAGTAACACACGCTCATTTTATAACACTTTTAAAAATACAGAAAAGAAAAAAGAAAAGAGAATTGCCTTTAATTCTGCAACCCAGCAATAACCACTAAGAACACTTACTGGATAATTTTCTAAAAAAAACTTTAGATACCTTTTAATCAGCACTTACATCTGTGTGTTGAAATCCTGTGTTGGATCTAAAGGAGAGTAGTCAAATATTCTTGGAAGATTTCCCACATACCTAGAAAATGAGAAGGGAGAGTCAAAACGTAGGAAGTGAATGAACAGAAATAAAATAAGCTGCCACCCTAGCTAAGACCTTCTTGTCTTTCTATCAAAGTTAACTCATCCACCCAAAGAAAACTTTTCCTGAAATCTTACCTTTACAGCTATCTTCATGGCCTTCCATTGTGCTTCTATCAGTGGGTCTCAACCCTGGGTGCAAGTTAGAATCACCTAAAAAGTTTCTCAAAAAAATACCAAAGCCAGGGTCACTCCCAGACGTTCTGATGTTGTTGCCTGAGACTGAGGCTTGGGCTTTGCAATCTTTTCAAAGTCCCCCAAATGACTATAACATGTAGCCAGAGTCAGAAACCACCGGCTAATGCCATCACAACTGCCATCTCAAAAACGAATGGTAAGGCTGGAAATTATCCCAATCATATCAAGATGAATAATGATGATGACAGGAGTAACAACTACTATCCCTTAAGGGGTCTCTATATAACCTGGTTGGGTCTTCATGAAAACCATATGAGGAAGGGATGGTTATTGTTACCCATTGGAGAGATAAGAAATCAGGATGCTTCCAAAGTCACCCAAGGAAGGAGTGATGAAGCCCAGAGTGCACCCAGGCAGCCTGGCTCCAAACCTATGCTCTGAACCAGTTTCCTGGAAGTACCTGCCCTATCTGTGATCCCTTGAGCAGTCCCCAACCCGTCCTTCTGACCAGTTTACATTGACAGAGCAGCGCCAACTTCCACCACCCACAGCTAATCTCACTATACAATCATTCACTTCTCAAGTTCACTTCCTATTTCATACCCTCTGTTCTGTGCTGTTCATCTTTCCATTTTCAAGCTTTAACTCTCTGAGTGTGAAAGCTCTAGAAAGAAGAATCTAGAAGCAGATCCCTTTCACTGGCACTTCATGCACTCTGCTCTGCCCACTTCTCTGACCTCATTCCCATCCCTCTCCCCTAGACCACAACACACCAGCCACATGCCCTTCTTTGCCAGGACATGCCAAGCTCACACCTGCTTCAAGGTCATGCCATCTGCTCTCTTTCCCGGAATGTTCTCTCCACAGACCCTTGCTCCATCTCAGGTCTGTTTAAAAGGCACCTCTCCACCCCTCCTAATTCCCTATCACCTGACCCTGGCTGACTTTCTTCTTGGCATGCTTCAGTATTTGCAATTCTATAATTTATTTATCTCCCTGTTTATCATCTCTCTAGAGATTATATACGAGAGTATAATCTCCATGAAGGCAGATACATGATCTGAATCACTGCATCTCCAGAACTAGAATAGCATCTGACATGTAAAAGGCACTCATAAAATATTTGTGGGGGGCGCCTAGGTGGCTCAGTTGATTGGGCATCTGACTCTTGGTTTTCCTCAGGTCATGATCCCAGGGTGATGGGATCCACCCCGCATCAGGCTCCACACCCAGCATGCAGCCTCTTTAGGATTCTCTCTCTCCCTTTCCCTATCCCAATCCCTCAATCATGCTCTCTCTCTCTCAAATAAAAACATTTTTAATTTAAAAAAGTGTTGAATACATTTATATTATGTAACCGTATAACCAATTTCCATAACTGACTACCTACAAACCAACATAAAAGGCATTACTATAATAAAGCCCTAGCAGAGAACCATGACAAATAATAGTCAGCAATGACTTCTAATCAGATCCCCCAACTACTGGACACTTGTAGGCACCTGCTGTCTACAAACTCAGAATTTATTCCCCATATTATGTACCTATGCCAAAATTAACAGAGCCCACTTCTCTGGGACAGTCCCATTCAGATGGTTTTTGGATGTGTCACTAGGGCAACAATTCCATCTAGAAATTTTCAGTCGACCAAGAGCCAAATAAGAGATCAACCAAACTTTGGAACAAAACTGTCCACAGCCAGAGACTGTACTGAGGAATTGTTAAAACACAACATGATGAATTCATCAGCTCTCCTACAAACCAGTCTTTATCATATCTCGAACATGATATGAAGATGAACATTAGTGAAAAGGCTTATGCTTTCAGGCAAGATTGGTGGAGAAGAATAAAAAATTAAAGGTGGCAAATCTTTGATGTCAGAAAAGCCCATTTTGCTAGTAATTTATATTACTTTTCTAATCGATGAGAAATATTCTTCATTTACAACAAAATTAAGTTAAAACACAGAAGCAATGCTGGATACTTTTTAAAATACGTATTATACCTTTAGTTTGCAATCTAGCAGTTCTCAAAGGAAAAACAGTTTTGCTATCTGATAATCCATCTTAGCTCTCATTCAGTTTGTACACTACACCAGGTTACTTAGACTGGATCCTCATCAGAAGTATTCTGAAATGTAAACTGGGTTCTGGTGGCAGAAAGAGTATCGAGGAGTCAGGCTGACATTTCTAAATTACACTGTGGTTGTACGTAAGGCATTTAATCTCTCTGTGAGACACTCTTTCTACTTACAAAATGGAGACACTGTCCCCTGAATCTAACCCCACTGAGTTAGTCCCGCTGGGGAGAAAGGAGTCAGAAAAGCAAGTATTTCAATCAACTGACACTTGGTAAAAGAATGAGCAGACTGAGGATGAGTATGAATAGATTGCTCATGTTCAAATATATACAGTAAATGTGCAGAAATCAGAAAATTAAATATTCAGTAATATCAAATTCTAAAACTCTTGAAACAACACTGAGCTGAGAGATTTGAATCTTATTTTTTTTTTTTATTTTTTTTTTTCAACGTTTTTTATTTATTTTTTTTTGGGACAGAGAGAGACAGAGCATGAACGGGGGAGGGGCAGAGAGAGAGGGAGACACAGAATCGGAAACAGGCTCCAGGCTCCGAGCCATCAGCCCAGAGCCTGACGCGGGGCTCGAACTCACGGACCGCGAGATCGTGACCTGGCTGAAGTCGGACGCTCAACCGACTGCGCCACCCAGGCGCCCCGAGATTTGAATCTTAAATCCAAAACACAGATGTGAGGTACATTTTTTCATTAAAGAAAAAAAAATCAGAAAGATAAAACCGTTCATCAAACTTTGGAGGGTAGAAAGCATTTTCAAAAACTATAGACTATAAAGCACTGAAAATGTTGGATTTTGTAACCAAAGAACACAAGTTTCCTCCATTCTAGTTTAAAAGAAATAGTGATTATACAACACCTACCATAAGGTCTTTCCTTTAATATTTTTTTTAAAAATCCTGGACCATGAGACACATAAGACGAAGTTATACTGCCCCCAAATAACAATACAAGTAGGAGACAATGGCAAAAATTTGTGAAAATAATACGACGTGTGATACATAACTTTGAAAAGGTTTTCCCATCTCAGAGCTTCAAACTTGCTCTTCCTCTAAAACCCTCCGCCCCACTCCTCCTGCATATGGGTCAAGGTGTGTGCCCCTTTGCATGTCCTTTCTTCAAAGAGATCCTCCCTGATCACCTCTTCCCCTTTTCCTCCGTGGAACTTACTATGTTTATAACCATGCAGCTGCTCTTCTGATCATTTATTTATTCAGTGTCTGTTTGCCCAAGTGGGGCCAGGCACCGTGTCCTTTTGTTTACCACTGAACCCCTGCACCCAACACACTGCTGAGCAGAGCAGAACCACTCCTCATTGGCTGGATGTGAAAAGGAAAACTAGACATGCAAACTAACCACAAATTTCCAAAGCCAGAAAACAGCAAGAGGAATGAGAATTCAAATACCAAGAGAGGAAAGAAAAGGATATTTGATACACTTTTGATTAACCACCATTAAAGCAATTAGCATTTCAACTCTACGTGAGTAAAAAATTGCCCTGTGCTGTTCCTAGTGTGCTGCCTACCCCTCCATCTGTAAGCACATGTGTCCTCTTCCATACTTGAACCACGGTAGAAACCTACCCGCTCTGGAATACACTAGAGATAATTTTCTTTTTCTTTAATTTTTATAATGTTTAATTATTTGGTGGGGGGGGAGTGGGAGTTAGACGATCCAAAATAGGCTCTGTGCACTGAGAGCCCAATGTGGGGCTTGAACTCACGAGCTATGACATCATGACCTCAGCCAAAGTCAGATGCTTAAGGAACTGAGTCACCCAGGCACCCCAAAGATAATGTTCTAAACTTTAGGCAGTGGCTGCCCACGAGTGCACAGCCACACTCCCAGTCTGTGCAGCGACCCATCTAAGCCCAGCCTAGGGAAAAAAAGGGCCACAGACACAGCTGCTCTCCCCCTCCATGTGGGAGGAAGAAGGCAGCCCCATACACACACAGTTAGGAAGCACCCTACATCAGTGCCTCCCAATTATCTATGGTGAAGGGCCAGCTGTTTTATTTCAACTCATACAGGTGACTCCTTTAAAAAATATAATAAAAGAAAAAAATGAAACACCTCTCATAAAGCATGACAATGTCAAATTGCTACAAAAACTTCTAAATCCTCACTCAATTTCCATAGTTATCACAGATCCCTATCCAGCAGTCCAAGGACCAGTGCCAGTCTGTGAACCACATTCTGAGTAGCAAAAAAACGAAAAGCTTAAATCCGCCAAGAAACTCCACTCACCAGGAGGGCAACACTGATCAAACCGATCACTGAATCTCTCCTAGAGCATCTATAGGAAGGAATGTGGCAGGCTTCCATGAAGATTGATGATTAATATTTTCTTGGCATAGAGGGTGATTGATGGTCTAAAAATGGAAGCCATTATTAATATGACAAACCCCTGTGAGTTTCTCAGTTACAAAGCTCTCCTAATCTCACCTGATTCCCGTCACACTTGACAAGTGTTCTCACCCAGCTTCAGTGCAAGAAGTCACACCATGAGGATGTGGTGAAATGTCCTGCAGCTGAGGAAGACAGGGTCCCCGGCACATGCTGAGTGGACTGGACATGGAGTGGACTGGACGTGGAGTGGACGAAGGGCAGCGCTGTGCGCACAGGTCTGCAAGGGGACACTTACGCTCTCTGGAATTCTGGGATGCTGAAGATGGCCTGCATGACCGAACTGAGATAGCAGCTGTTGCCCAGGTTCTTGAGACCCGTGTACCCGGGGCCATACATGGGCTTCAGCTTCGTCCCCGTCTCCTGGATCACTTCCCACTCGCTGACACGCGGCTTGATGTCATTGTCTCGAAGCCCATTCTCTGTCTGGGGCAAAGTCAATGAAGGAAACCAACCTTACTTGTAATTATCACCCAAAGATCATGTCCCAAGAATTATTTCTAACAGCAGTGGATGTTTCTGTCCCTTTATTCTCCAGCTAAGCAGAAAAATAACCTAATTAAAGAGACTGAGGTAGTAATAGCTGCACAAAAATGTCAACGCGCTCAATGCCACAGAACCACGTGCTTAAAAACAGTTAAAATGGTAAATTTTATGTTATGTACGTCTCTCCACAGTAAAAAAGAAACACATCTTTAAAAGATTAAAAAATGAAAGAGGGAGGCACCTGAGTGGCTCAGTCAGTTAAGCGTCTGACTCTTGATTTCAGCTCAGGTCATAATCTCACAGTTCATGAGTTCAAGCTCCGTATCAGGCTCCGTGCTGACACTGCTGAGCCTGCTTGGGATTCTCTCTCTCTCCCTCTCTCTCTCCCCCTCCCGCACCCATGCTCATGCTCTCTCTCAAAAATAAATAAACTTAAAAAATTTTTAAATGAAAGAGACTGAGGAAAGGAGATAAGAGGAGGAAGAAAGGCAAATAGGAACTGAAAGAAAGAAGCAAGTGGAGTGACTTCAAGGGAAGAGACAACACAATACCGCAAACAGAAAGGCAAGAAAGCTGGAGAGGAAAGTGAAGGAAAATCATGTGCCTTAGGAGTGCCCTGAAATAAGAGGGGGGTTTAAGAAGAGCACAGAACGTAAACTAGAAGGTGACATGAATGAGGATGAGGAGACAGGGGAGGAGAGCCCGAGGACAGGGAGGTGGGCTGGGAAGAAAGGGCCACAACAGAGCACGCACACTCAAACAGCTCCTCACAGGGACAAACATTACATAGGCATGATATCGGCTAGAAAACACAATATTAAATGAAGCAAAGCTTTTCCCATCAACAGTATGTTGGCTTGTTCTTTCCACCCCCGAGCTCTGCTTCCCTTCCTGAAATTAATTAAAGTGATGTCGGTCACAGATCATTTTAAAGGTCATCTTCCCGTACCTTCTCGCTTCAGTGAACAAGGAGTGATTCATGCAACTCTCCATCAGAGGAGACAGAAATTTTGCAAGTAAACTCCAACTAAAACAAATGGTACTTGAGGAGGTGCCACTTTTATTATACCATTAAAAAAATATTCTAAGCTGGTAACCAAAAGAAAATGCTAATGAATTAAATCCAAGAAGTAAATGCACACATTAAAACTGAAAACCTATAGAAGCAAGATTCCTGTTACAGGAATTACATATTAAATAAACCAAATGGTTCCCTCCCTGCAAGGAGGGAGCACAGACAAAGTCGACCTTCTTACCCCGTGCATATGAAGCATATCAATTCCAAAATGCGCTAAGTGCTTGGCCAAATGAGGATCCAAAACAGGTTCCTCTTCTTGAAAAGAATAAACATCTAGAGGGTGAGGAGAAAACAAGGAATGAGATTTTTAACCAAGTTGTTCAATATTCAACATATATTTATTGAGCTCCCTCTATGCACCAGGCTTGGACATATCAATGAATAAAGTCAAGAGAAACCCCTCCTGAGTTTACACTCAAGTGGAGAAAGGAAAGATGATAAACAAGGCACATAATAAAGAGATAGATTTTGTAATTATTCCCATATATCAAGTCTTTTGACATATATCAAGTCTTTTGACATTTCAGGAAGTAATTTTTTAAAAAGGATTTCTGGGGCACCTGGGTGGCTCAGTCGGTTAAGTGTCCGACTTCAGCTCAGGTCACGATCTCACAGTTCGTGAGTTCGAGCCCGCATGGGGCTCTGTGCTGATAGCTCAGAGCCTGAAGCCTGCTTCATATTTTTCCATCTCCCTCTCTCTCTGCCCCTCCCCCACTCGCTCTCGGTCTCTCTCTCAAAAATAAACAAACATTAAAAAATTAATTAAAAAATGATAAAATAAAAAAAGGATTTCTGAAACAAAAAAATTAAAAAGCAGCATCTAAAGTTAAAATAATTGAAATTAAACAGATGTAAATGCCTAACAATTGATTGCCACGGCAGGGGGAGGCTGGGAGGGAACAAAGGGAACGCACAGGCCCTGGGGAGCAGCTGAATGGCTGGGGTGAGGTTTTAAGTCCAAAACAAAACAAAATTCTGCCTGTGGAATCCTCTATGGTCTCAGACCTACCAGCTCACCAACTTCCACCTCCCACCTGCCCCTTCATCCCTTCTTTCCAATGTTAGTGTCCACACCCCACATGGCTGGTGAGTGATTTAGTGAAAACTGTTCAGTACTTCCCAAATGCGTCAACCTCATAGCACACACAGAAAATGAGGATGCATGTGGCACAGCAGGGTAACTCAGGAGGTTCCAGCCACCCCAGGCCCGGTCCCTGGGCACCAGAGCCTGAGGGATTAGCATCTTGGCCTTCTTGGCAAATAACCCCCAAAGCTTTCCAAACTACTGTCTTCGGTGTCCTGACACAGCAGTGCAATTGTGGGAGAGGGAACAGATATCTTCAGGCCCATTTTGCAGGTGAGGAAAAGAGGCTCATATGGTTAAATAATTGGCCTCAAACCCCACAGGCGGCTCAGAACCCAGGAATCCTGACCCCCCCCCAGTACTTTTTTCTCTGTGCCATTCTATTTCCTTAGATCTCTCAGGAGACTCAGAGACTTGGTGAAGCATCATCGCAAGCCCTTAACAGGAATGAAGAGTCAAAAATCACAATTTCTTGGGGTGCCTGGGTGGCTCAGTCATTTAAGCATCCAACTTCGGCTCAGGCCATGATGTCACGGTTCATGGGTTCGAGTCCCATGTCAGGCTCTGTGCTGACAGCTCAGAGCCTGGAGCCTGCTTTGGATTCTGTGTCTCCCTCTCTCTTTCCCTCCCCCACTCGTACTCTGTCCCTATCTCAAAAATAAACAAACATTAAAAAAATTTTTTTAAAAAGATAGCATTCTCTAGGACAGGAAAAGATAGACTGTCCAAAGAGGTTCCTCCTCTTTGGAACATCACAGGGAGAATAAATACACACACACACACACACACACACACACACACACACACACACACACAGAAACTATGGTAACCTTCTGACCCATGTGGAGACTCATGGCCACCAAAGGAATTCAGTCTTTTTATTATTAATAGATTAAATGTTGTATAGCTTTCTCTGCTATTCCTCTTCCTCTAGGGACCCATTTTAACTTGTAGGTAGGCAGCCTTCATTTATATTCTTTCTTTAGTACAACTCCGTGTTCTCAAAAGCAAAACAAAGGACAAAATCCCCAGCCCAATCAAGAAAAACATCCCCCTCAAAAGAAACAAACAAACAAACAAAAAAATACTTCCCCAAAAGTTTAAATACTAAAAACACCAACAAAAATCTTTAAACTAATAATTTGAAACAAATATATAAATAATATTTTTTAATCTATGGCAAGTAACAAAAAAATACCACTCAAATACTAGCTGGGAGGTGAAAATGACATTCCCTAGGCACTTTCACTTTGGTTATTATTAACTAATGAAACAGTTTTGAAGACTTAAAGAGTTTAAGACTCTAATTATTTGAACTTTATTAGAAAATAATGAAATTGCCAGAACTGAACTGATGGCATTGGCTTAGGATTTTGAAATAAGTGAACACCACACAGCACTCTATAGTTCTTTTTAGGCTCATGCCATAATGAGAAATTAATGTTTCCTACCTCCAGTCATTAACTGCTCCAAAGATGTGACATGATTTGGTCAGACATGATAGTTATTTTTTACCACAATGATAAAAACAGTTCTGTGAGTAACATATAAGAAATCTAAAAAGGAACTGTGACCCTTTTGGCAATCATGAAGAATTTATAAATGGCATGTGACATGTAGTCATAGAAAAAAAAATGTGAAATGGACTCAGGAAAGACCATCTTGAGATATACTGAGTTGGCACAGGGGTTGGTGGGACAGGCTATTTCACAGCTGCTGTGGGCATCTCCAGAAGCTTCTCCTGCAGCCACCAAGGCATTATAGCTTCTTCTTAAGTAAACTAGTTTCACAATAGAAGAACAAAACACCCTCTCCTGCCTCTGTCCTTCCTCAGTCCCTTCCTACCAAGAACCTCATCCTTGCTTTGCCAAATCAATGTCTCCTCCCATAGAGGAAAGTTTTTTATTTGTTTGTTTGTATGGTGATCTGTTTTCTTGGTTTGTCGCTGTACCCATGGAAACCCAGAATGGAATTTAATACGGGGCCCATTTTTATTACCCATGCCACCACAATGGCCTAGCCTGCATGGTCCAGGCTTCTTGGAAGAACTAATTCTAAGTTGTGACCTCAAGGTGAGTAGGAGTTTCTCACTGAACAGGTACATCCTTATTGGGGAGAAGGAAACCAGATGATCAGATCACACTGCCATTAAATACTTGAGTCCACAACCTGCTTGGATTCCATGTGCACTAAGCAATATTCTAAATATAAGTCAGCTCCCCACAGGGAAGGAATGTACTGGTCAAGCCAACATAAACATCCCACTTACAGGCAGTTGTGATTCTCACTATAAACTAAAAAATAAACACTTTCTTGTGAGTTGAATTAGCCTGGGTAAACCCAGCGAATATGGAAATGGGACCCTTGGCAGTGGTAACTTCACCAGGAGATGGCCACCCTAGACAGGGGGCACCATACCCTCCTAGGCCTCAATGTCCACAAGGCTCATCATCAGACATTAAGGCAAACTTCAGGTATGTTTTCATTAACTTATTTGACTTTAAAATAAGTGAGTTATGGTTAGCAATCTATTAAACAGACTTAAAAGAAACTAAAATAAAATTGATACATCCGTAAACTAATATGATAATTAGACTAAAAATAATCATTGTGCAACACTGCATAAGGCAAGCAGAAATCAAACCCTGATCTTTCTTCAAAAAGTGAACATTATTGCAGGTGAATCAATTCAAGAACCCTCATCACAAGCTGTATGATCTACATCGCTGGTTGTCATGCCTTCTATGATAGAAACAGAAGTACTTATTCAAATGTTCTCAATTACATGAGAGGAAAAACCCTGAAAGTTGTCCCTCCTCTATGAAAAAAAACAGGGGAACCCATGTGCCTCAGTCAGTTAAGCGTCTAACTCTTGATTTGGGCCCAGGTCATCATCTCCCAGTTAGTGACATTGAGTCCCGAGTAGGGCTCTGTGCTGACAGCACAGAGCCTGCTTGGAATTCTCTCTCTCTCTCTCTCTCTCTCTCTCTCTCTGCCCCTCCACCACTTGCACGTGCAGGCACGCATTCTCTCTCAAACATTTTAAAAAAACAAACGAAACAAAACCAAAAAAAGCACTTAACTATGGCAGATAATGAATTAATATTCTTAGTAGCTAAAGAGTTTTTTTAAACAAGTAAGGAACACCTACACATACACTACTAGAAAATCAACCAACAAAATTCACAAATAGAACTACAAATGGCCAAAATTACTATGAAAAATGTTTAGCCTTACTAGTAATGCAAAAGAAAACAAGATACAAGATTAGCAAAGGTTTTTAAAAGTTGTGAATACTTGGGGCACCTGGGTGGCTCAGTTGGTTAAGCGTCTGACTTCAGCTCAGGTCACGATCTCACAGTTCATGAGTTCAAGCCCCATGACAGGCTCTCAGCTGTCAGCGCAGAGCCTGCTTGGGATCCTCTGTCCTCCTCTCTGTCTGCCCCTCTCCTGCTTGCTCTCTCTCTCTCAAAAATAAATAAACATTTAAAAGAAATTGTGAATACTGAAAGTTGTCAAAGATTGGCTAAAATGAGTATTCTCATACACTGCTGAGAAGTAAATTACTATGACTGTTTAAAAGAAATTCAGCAATTGAAAATGTAAAAGGATCAATCCTTGTCCCTAAGAATTTATCCTAAATATATCATTAGACAAACATCCAAAGATTTCCATATATGTAAGGATACTCATCAGAATAGCAAAAAAATTGTAACAACTCATAGGAGAATAGTGAAATAATTAATGGAACTATCATAGAACATTTATTGAAGAATATTTAATAACATGGAATATATACAAATTTAATGTTAAATAGAGGAAAATAAGCAATAAAATTTTATACACTATGATTCCATTTTTGTAAAAATGTGGGGCAGGGGTTGAGGGTGCTGTTGAATGTTGTGTAAGAATTGATCAAGGCCTTGGGGCACCTGGGTGGCTGAGTCAGTTAAGCTTCTAACTCTTGATCTTGGCTCAGGTCATGATCTCACAGTTCATGAGCGTGAGCCCCGCATCTGGCTCTGCACTGGCAGCACTGAGCCTACTTGGAATTCTCGCTCTCTTCCCTCTCTCTCTGCCTCTCCCCGACTTGTGCACTCATGCTCTCTCCCAAATAGATAAAATTTTTAAAAATGTTAATTAAAAAATTTTAAAGAAAGAATTTATCAAGGCCTTAAAACATGGAAAAAAACTAAAAGGAAATACCCAAATTGTTAGAAGTGATTTGCCAAATGGTATTACTAGTAATTTTTATTTACTTCTCTAAGCTTTTCTGTTTTCTAAATATGTTACACTAAATATCTGCTTCTTGTATAATCAAGGGGCAAATATAAAACATTCCTTCCTCAAGCTGTAAGAAAAACAGCTTTAGATGTACTCTAAATCATAGTTTGAAAGTAAGTGTCATGCTGGAAAAAAGGCTTCTGGAAAATTAAAGATGCACAGAGAACAGAATTAACCCCTGCCTTTATTATTTGCATACATTTAAATAGAATTTAATTATTTAAATACTTACATACCAGTTGGTTTATTTAACAAAAGTATTTGGGCATACCATGCATAAGATTTCATATAGAACCCAAAGATGAGTAAGACAGAGCTCTGCCCTCAAACAACTGAAATTTGAGAACTAAGCCACGTATACAAATAGCTGTAGTCTTAGGTTGTTCCAAGAACTGGACTTCTAATAACTGGTCTTATCAAAGCACTACAAAAAACAACATAGAAAGAAGACACATCCAAATTATTCTCCCCTTGCAATTTTTCCCATTAGAATTCCTACATTATAAACCCTTCCCTCTGTAGCCCCCTAAAAGAACAATGATGGTTGCCTCATACAGCAGTCATTCAACATAGGGAAGACCTGTAAGAAACTTGCTGTAACCCCCAACCCAACTTCACGTCCTGAATTTCTTCTTCAGATCCTAGAACTCTTAGGATTCAACCTGGCTTGTGGAGAGGTTTATCCATTTGCGGGAGGAAGGTTTGGGACCAGGAATTGGGACTTTTGCAGCTACTTATCTCTAATGAGTTAAACATTAGTCCACTAACTGTGGAAGCAGGAAAATAATCCAAAATGTGAATCAAAAGGTCTTGACATGACTAAACTGTCAGCCCTCAATTATAAAACAAATGAAAAACAAAACCTGTTTGATGGAAAAGGCATGGTAGACAAGAAGTATGCCACATTTGGTGAAAACACCCTAACCAATAAACTCTGAAGCAGGCTAACTCAGTCCTAGAAAGAGAACAGAAGAAAAGACAAATGTCTTTGTACGTCTCTTAAAAAAAATCATCTTACCTTAAAATGAAGAAGAAACAGAGACTAAAGCTTGGAAAGATGAAGAAGACTGACCTAGCTGTTGGTCCAGATCTATGCTTAGTAAACGTTTTCAATGACACTTACATGATGGATTCTTGTGGCCATTGCTCAGTATTTAAGTTTCTTGTTATTGATCCTGATATGATTTCCCTTTTCCATCACAAAATGGTAGATGGAATTAACTAAACAAACGTAGCCAAAAAGTAACACTTGAGAGCATACAGTGTGAGAGCATAAAGACAGCCAACTCTGAAGCTGACAGTACAAGCAGGAACCAAATCCAACCTTTTGTTGCCAGCTGCTGTCACACAACAGCCTTTAAAACCCCTCTTCTCCATAATGAACCCATTTGTTCCTGAAACGATACTAACCCCTAATGAATTCTAGGGCTTCCTCTACTGTGGTTTGATTATCCCTGTTCACTTCACAGGTCTTGGTTCCTACCCCTGTCCTCTTAACCAAGAGATATACAAAAAAGATAATAATAAGAGTGAACAGTAGCAACTAACCTTTATTAAGGCCTTACTGTATGAACTGGGCTAAACACTTTATACACATTAGCCTCCCTCCCCTATGAGGGAGATGCCCTGATCATCCTCAAGATGAGGAACTTAAAGCTGAGAAGTATTTGAAAACTTGCCCAAGACCTCACAGCTAGTACGAAGCAGAATCAAGATTCAAACGTGAGCTGTGTCATGGCCTCCACCCTCCACCCTCCACCCTGGGAATGAAGGCACTGGTTAAATGCAGACGGAGCCACTGCAAGTTCCCCAGGTCAGTAAAGGCACACTCACCTGCCCCGTCAGGAGTGATGGTTCCCAGTTTCACAGCCAGAGGGTAGCCCATGTCTCTGTAATGCTCCAGTGCATGGCCATTGCCCCCGGAGCTGTCGAAGAACCATTTCCCACACAGCACGGAGCCATCGGTCAGATTCAACCAGAGGTTTTCCCGAAGGTCACACCTGGCACACTTCCAACCACTGAAAAAGTCATTGAAGAGCAGTTGGTATGGCCAGAACTCAGAGCATAGTTAGAAAATTAACATCTAAGAAAACAGAGTGTCTCAAGCTGGGGGTCACAGAAAACGGTCAGTGGACAACAGAAACCAGTGCTTCTTTCCTCCTTTTCTCCCTTCAAAATATTAATGTCACCCCTCTCAGAGCAGCAGGACCAATCAGTACCCTGTCTGCCTCCACAATGGCTTTTACCTTAGAAAACTGACATAGAACCTGAGGTTGGGAGGGGAGGTCATTTCCTTAAAATTCCGACGTGAGGGACACTAATAAATAATACGTAAATCTAAGATACTAAGGATCCCATGTATATAAACATATAAAGTTCTAAAGCATTAGCCACACTTAGTAAAACTAGTTTAAACAAATGCTACTACACAGTAAATCTGTATTAAGTAGAAAGAATGTCAACTTCACTGAAGGTTAAGTGTCGGGTATGTGCTAGGTACCTTCCAGAAGTTTGATCACCTAATTCTCCAGAAGTCTGATCACCTAATTCTAATAAACACCCTTCCGAATCAGTATTACCAGCCCCATTGTCAAAGGGAGAAACTGAGGCCCAGAAGTAGTCTGTCTTCCCCTAAGACCACACAGAATGGGAATTCAGTACAGGCAGGATTCAACAAGACTAGACACCCTCCTAATCCATCCACTCTTTGTCTCCAGTACCTGCCTCTGAAACACAACAGACCTGATAGGAGATGCTAATGTAGACCAAAGAACATTCCAGCCAAAAATGAGACAACCAAAGACTTTTATAAGTTGGGGTCCCCTAGAAGCAGACTCTGAAACAAAGATCTGAATGTAAATAGCCTGTTTAGGAGGTGATCCCAAGAAGCACTGTAAGAACATAAGACTGGAAAGGTCAGGAAGTCAGTCCAGGCATGTCAACAAGATGACCATCATGGGCAACTGGGGCTCAGTCCAGTTGGGGAACTCCAGGAGATAGGCCCACTCAAGGGGTAAGGGTCCAGGGTATTTATCCATCCACTCCACAGCCACCGGTTGAGGGTTTGAGGGCTGTTCCAGGAGGATAGGAAGGAACATTAACTCCGTGGCATTTCTTTTTAATTTTTTTAATTTTTTTTAATGTTCATTTTTGAGAGAGACAGAGACAGAGCATGAGCAGGGGAGGGGCAGAGAGACAGGGAGACACAGAATCCAAAGCAGGCTCTAGGCTCTGAGCTGTCAGCACAGAGCCTGACATGGGGCTCATACCCACAAACCACAAGATCATGACCTGAGCCGAAGTCGGATGCTTAACAATCTGAGCCACCCAGGCGCCCAACTCTGTGGCATTTCTAACTGACACATGGCCAGGCCTACCTAGCCTCAAGCAGCCAGAGAAAGCCTTCAAGCAAAGAGTTGCAGGTACCTGCCACTGGAAACCTAGGGGTGGGATGGGCTCAGGGGTATGGGCTCGACATGTTCAGAATCCACAAAGGTAAAGATATTTTTGGAAAGAATTTTGAGCTTATTTTTAATCAAAGGCATCTGGTAAAAATATGTGTAACTGCTAATTCAGAGAAAAGGTAGAAAAGTAAATATTCCTTTGCCCAGTTTTAAGGGGTAAAGTTCCATTTCACTAGCTGATACTCACCTTGGAGGAATCCTGACTCCATTGTCCAACTGGGTAAGGTTATTGGCATATTTGGATACTGGCAATTCATTTTCCCATGTGTCTGGGTCCTGCTTTCTATATGGAGATTTTGAGCTGAGAACTGCATCACAAGCAATTGTTACCTGTAAGACAAACCCAGGTATCATATGTAAAAACAGTTTGAGAGAACATCAACTTCTAGAAAACAAATTTAAAACTTTATTAATAAATACAGGCTAATCCAAGAAAATTCAAACAGCAGTTGCCATAAAAGCAAGATCCTAGTTAGCTAATTCCAGCACTTTCTCCATGAATCTAGCTAGGTTTAATCCCTAACCTGGCGTGTGCAATATTATTGATAATGACACAAGATAGCAAGAAACCAAATCCAGTTTGTAAACCCAAGCACAGGAGTCAGATTTAACGGTTTCTTAGCAAGCTGAGTGAAAAGTATATGGCAAACAATTTACAAGAGTGACATTAGCTACAGGAATGCCTAGGATTTACCCAACTGGTGTGTTTTCCTCCTAACAAATATACACCCAGATATCCAATATCCTCAACTCATCACACAATGGCATGTGGTCAAGGGCATTTGAATGGAATGCAAGCAGCACGGCTCCATTTCTTAATCTGGTGCAAATGTGACCCTGGATGGGGACAGGCCTAGGTGTCTCTGTGCCAGATCAGTCGACATCATGAGCAAATCTGTGATGTCCAGCTTGGCACCAACTGACCACAGGGGAAGGGGATGCAAATTCTCTGCTTTCTCCCAAACCGTTATGATCCTGGACATATGCCTTATCACCACATTTGCCATTTACTTAATGCTATAAAAACTATCTCTAGCTGTCTTTAAAAACATATTCTGGTGGGAATGTAAAATGGTACAGCCACTTTGGCAAACAGTTTGGCAGCTCCTCAAATGGTTGAATATACCTAGGCATCAGATGGTTAAACAGAGTTACCATATAACCTAGCATTCAACTCCTAGGTATGTATTCTAGATAAATGAAAATATGTACCCATACAAAGACTATTGTACACATATGTCACAGAAGTATTATTTATAACATCCAAAAAGCAGAAACAACCCAAATGCCTGTTAATGATAAGTGGATAAATAAAATATCATATGTCTACACAACGGAAATTCAACAATGAAAAAGAATGAAGTCCTGATACATGCTACAACATGAGTGAATCTTGAAAATATATGTAAGGTTTAAAAAAGGCCAGCCACAAAGAACTATGTACATCGTATGATTCCATTTATATGAAACGTCCAGAACAGGCAGTTCCACAGAGACAGAAAGTAGATTAGTAATTGCCAGAGGCTGGGAGGGATGACAGGTTGAGGGGTGATGGCTGCGGGCTAATGAAAATATTCTACAATGAGATAGTGGCGATGAATGCCCAACTCTGAATATAATAAAAGCCACTGAATGGTTTTAATGGGTTTTTTTTCAATTTAGGTTTGTATTCTACATCACTAAGATCCCACACAATTAGCTGAACTTCATGCAGAGTATTTTCCCCTGGGTGGCCCTAGAATTCATTAAGAGGCAAGGAAGGAAGTTCCCTCAGCTGCCATCCACCCCCACCCAAACCATGAGCAATTCCTATCACTCCTACGTGCAAACTCTATTTGGAACCTTCCTCTTCTCAACTTCAACCACACTCATCTTGTCCCAGTCACTAAGACAGCTCACCCAGACGGCTACATAGCAGCCTCCTTGCAGTTTCCTTTCTCCTACTCCTGCCCCTCTTCTGCATAGCAGCCAGAGCGGTCTGCTGTGAACATCAAATCCTATCCTTCTGTGGCATAAAACTGCAAGGTACTAACTAGTGATGACACAGTCAGGAATAAGGAAGAGGTCTCTGCCTTCAAAAAAACTCATACTCCGGGGCGCCTGGGTGACTCAGTTGGTTAAGCGTCCAACTCTTGATTTCGGCTCACAGTTCCTGAGATCGAGTCTCACATCAGGCTCTGTGCTGACAGCATGGAGCCTGCTTGGGATTCTCTCCCTCTCTCTCTGCCCCTCCCTGGCTCATATGGGCTTGCTCTCTCTCTCACTCTCATTCTCTCTCTCTCTCTCAAAATAAATAAACATTTTTTTTAAAAAAAAGCTTATACTCCATTACATGTCAGGCATCCATAAATATATCTAAACCTATTAAAGAGATATTCCTGGGGCACCTGGTGGCTGTGTCAGTTAAGCGTCGGACTTTGGCTCAGGTCATGGTCTCACGGTTCGTGAGTTCAAACCCCGCATTGGGCTCTGTGCTGACAGCTCGGAGCCTGGAGCCTGCTTCCGATTCTGTGTCTCCCTCTCTCTCTGCCCCTCCCCCCCTCATGCTCTGTCTCTCTCTGTCTTTCTCTGTCTCTCTCTCTCTCAAAAATAAACATTAAAGAAAAAATTTAAGAGATATTCCCATTCATCTCTCACTACAAACACTTTTATATATACAATTAGTCTTTTCTTTCAATTATCAAAATTCATCTCCCACTTCATTCCAGGAATGACCCTAGAAAACAGGGCTGAGGACACCATAAACCCCCTTCCTGATTCTATGGGTTTGGACTGCCTTAACACTTCTGTGCTGCCTTAGCACTTCTAAGCACACATCCGAATCTTTTTAGTCTGGTCTGTTATTACAATCTCTTTGTTGCTTCAACGACTACCTCAATCCCTTCCCTGTCCTCCTCTGAATCTTCTCCACCCCATTAGATCTTTTTAAAGTGCTCTGGTTTGCAATGCACAATAATGTTGACCAAGATTTGACTATAATATTCTCTCTTTTCTTTGAATACACTTCTTGGTGACATTCAACAAAATTTCCTTAAACTTCTGGGCCACTATAAAATACTGATCTAGTGTTTTCAGAGTATCATCTGAAATCACTTAGTGACCCTTTGTATGGATCACAGCTGAAGATCAGAATCCATTATCTTGTAATTATACTATGAATTATCTGTCTCTGGTTCCCTGGATTTGTTGTCCAGAGTGAAGAGAAAGAACGTGATACTAGTCCTGGCTCCATCCCGGGTCTCCATAGGCTTCAAATTCAGTAGTGTTCTGGAACTGACTCAAACTGGCTTACAAAATTGATTGTTAAATTTTAAGAAATTCTGCAAGATGGTTGTTAAGCACAGCCATTAGTTTTGTAATTAAATTACAAAAACTTACAATTAAGTAAAATACATTTTTAAAAGGTAACAAATATTCAAAACTCTTCACTTCCTGTTCTACTATAACTTCCGATCTTCTGTGTGCTCTTGAGGTTATTTACATCTACATTACGTGACTAGTGGAAATTCTGTATAATGGTGTGCTACTGCGCGTTCTCTTTTCAACACTGCATTCAGAGACATGTTAGCCTGAAATCAGCCATGGTGGGAATATTTACACCATGGAAATCATCAAACACTACAAAGCAGGGCTTTTCCCCCAGGGAGCTGGTTGCTAAATATTTACAAGCACACCACTGCTTGAGTTCCTGATATCTAAAATGTGGCATTGGATTTCAGGCTGTAAGATCCCTACTGAGCTTCAAATGCTATGTGTCTGTGAACTCTGCATCACTGAGAGGTGGTTTAACTGTCCGGGACCATCCAAGGAGTTCCTATCTTAAACACAATGTTTTCTGTGCTGAGAAGCTCAAAAGATGAAGCAAGAGTCATCTGGTTGGGTGATTTTGAGCTCAATAATGTTTGTAATTTAAAAGCTTAAAAAGAGAATATCAAACACCGAATATGTAGCAGAAGCATAAAAAGAAAATACAGGAACTAGGTTTAAATAAATCAATAAATAAATACTATTATATAAATAAATCCTATTATTTAGGATTACTATTATTTATCCCATCAGATAAATACAGGTGTTTCCTTCAATCTCTCCACCCCAACTTCCAAATAATCCTCCCTCTCCCCTTTTTTAAAATTCTTTTTAAGTATTTCTTAATTTTAAAAGATTCTGTGTTAAAAATTATAGCATTTATTGCTGGATTCAGATTCCTATGACACTTCAATTTTAACTAAAAGTATTCACACTTCAAATTATATTGTGAATACAGGAATAATTAAAAAACACTTAAAGGCTCTTTCATCAACTTTTTTCACACAGACTTTTCCTTCTTAAGTGAGTGAGATCAAAGTATATTGTGAATATAAGAATAATTAAAAAACACTTAAAGGCTCTTTTATCAACTTTTTTCACACAGACTTTTCCTTCATAAGTGAGCGAGAGAAAAACTGCTTCTCATGACATTTATTCACAATGTGCTTCTTTCTTTCTTTTCCGACAGCAGACATAAGAGTTTTATTAAACAAGGGCAGGCAGTAAGTACTCTCAGTATCATGGAGATACAAGCTTTAGTATATAATTTCAGGTAATGGGACGAGGTAAGACCATTTTGCCCACTCATATTTTATCCTTGGTAACAGCCACATGAGTCAACACAGGGAACTGGAGAAAGGAGAGGTAATTTAATTCTCTGTGCACTGCTAAACACTTTGCACTTAGCACTAAAAAGGATAGGTCACATATAATAATTAAAGGAAAGAACTACAATAGGTAAATACACAACATTTTCATTTCTGTGGTCTTGTATTTAGGGATAAAGTAGGTCAGGGTCAAAAGAGGTTGTATGGTAGAAACCTGGTCCCTAATGACATGGGAACCCCAAACACAAACACCCTCCCCCTCCTGGCAGAGGCAAGTGAGCAGGTGGCTGTGGACACAGAGTCACACAATGTCCTGAAGATTCCGGGACCTAAACACCTGGCTTTTGTTCTGGAGTGTGAGGAGGGGAAAAAAAAGAACTAGCATACCTAAACTCAACTGACCCTGACCCCACTACTACTGGTGGCCAGGCTCTGACAATTCAGGGTATGCACGGATTGGAAAAGAGGAAAAGAAAGGGAAGAGAACAAAGCAGAGAAGGATGGGGTGGGGGAGACAACACAGGAAAGAACAGGAAACACAGTTGTGTCCTTGTAGGAGGACACTCCACGCCCCTTCACAGCTTCAAACTAAAACAGAACCTGGCTTCCTCACAACTGCTCAGGAAGATGAAAGTCATTCCACAAAAACAAAAACAAAAACAAAAACAAAAACAAAAACAAAAACAAAAAACAAGGGAAGGGAAGAGAAAAGAAATCCACCACTAAATCTAAATGTTAAAACCTAGAAAGTAATCTTAGTCCTCATGAGGAACAAAACTTTCAAGGAGTCTCACATTACCACAGAGCTCCCGCAGACTTGTGATTTGTAAACGTTTGGTTATTTTTATAATCGTGTTGCAGTTGTTTTGGCGGAGGAGTCCTTATTTCTCCCCCAAACAAAATCTCACACGGAGGGCTAACATGCAGAAGATAGAAAAATATAGCCACTCCTCTCATGAGAAGACACCCCTCTCCAGCAGCCCCTGCATATCTCAGGGTCACAGTGTGAAAATCTAAGCAACAGACTGTGAACTACAAGCAGCAAGAAGCCAGCTCGCCTGGCGGAGGCCAGCCCACCTTGGTGGGGAGACAGGGGACCAGCTCACGGAGCAGGAGTGGGGAGCCCGGCCACCTGGGGGGAGGCCAACCCAATGTTTGTACAGCACCGGGAGTAACGCACAGCAAAGGGTATCTGGTCCAACACTACTGAGACCTCACCCTGCAAGACCCTTTCACAGAGAAGAAGCAGTATGCTCATGATCGTGCTCATTCTCCTCTTCTCTCATTCAACCCTCCTTCCCCACCTCCACATGCACACACACCGCACACGCACACACACCTGACACAGAGAGTCACGCGCATCTAGCTAGCAGCCGTGCACACTCACTGACCAGGGCTGGTAACTCCTCAATATTTGGTAGTGCTATTTCATAGTGGTCTGGGAATATAACAAGTTTGGCTTCATCTTCATATTCATAATCGTCGCTATTTAAATCGTCATCAGTATCTAGATCTGAGGAGAAAACAAAAACAAAGAACAAGAAGTGAAGAGAAAACATTCTACACCAAGGCAGCACTCACTGGGAAAGCCAGAAATCCACAGCAATGACAAACAAAGGTCATGACATTTACGATTCCCTCCTCTGACAACCATCCATCTGCCCCAAACCAGGAGTAAATGTAGGTCTACCATCTTTCCTAAGTTATGAATACTTACTAATAAGTGACAGATGTATAAAGTCTGAGTCCGATCATACAGCTTTACAATTAAAATAGATACACGTGCTAGATATTCAATTCTTAAAGATTTTTAAAGGAGTAAATTGTTAACTATGATTTGCCGGGTACCAGGCTCCTGATTGCGTAAGAATGGGTTGGAATGTCTTTCGTAACACTGTAAGATGGAAGAAAGCACAGGATTTCAGAAGTGATAAGCCAAGGTTCGATCCCAGCTCCAAAATTTAATGTAACTTTGAGCAAGTCACAAACTCTCTAAACCTTAGTTTCCTCACGTGTAGAATGGAGATAACAGCTCTTACCTCACACAGTTTACACAAGGGTATGTAAGAAATTGTAGACAAGAGATCAGGCACATAACGGGTAGTCAATGAATGAGGGCTATTTTTTAAAAATAAAATGTCAACCTCCCTCTCTCTGTCTCCATCTCTCTCTCTGTCCCCTTCCCCCTCTAGGAGTTATTAAAATACTGCATTGTAAGCCAGAGGGGAAAACTCCATAATATAACTAGTCCTGTTGTCCTCAGGCTGTGCAGAATTTTCAGTAAGAAAACTGAGCTCCTCTAGCCTGTTATTTATCAAGTCTTCACCTATCTGCTTGGCTAATCTCTGCTAAAGGTTAGGTGAAGGCTCAAGGAAATGTCTTGTCACAGTATTTCCTTGGACATTTCAGCCTTACATTCACATGGATGCCAGGATCCCAGATCATGTTTGTATATTTAGATGTTTGGAACTATGGTGACAAAGAGCGATTGAGCCATATTCCACTCACACCACACATAAACAGGTACACAAACATGGGTCTATAGATAGGAAGAAGTTATTTTCCCAGACGAAGCAGCTGCCTGAGAACCAAAGGATCTAGGTTCTGTTATTACCTTCTTGTTTGCCTCCAATCACAAACTTAGTATCTTTTTGTATACAGCGCTGCTCCTGAATTCTCAAAAGGAAGGCAGTGTTAAGTGGAAAATGAGATACAGGGAAATACAGTCTCAATAATTTTTAATAAAAGGTCCAAATACTAAGAATCAGAAATATCAAAATAAAGAAATAACCAACATTATTTGATAGCTGTAAGTGTTCAAGTTGACAAAAAGCAATGTCAAAGATGATTCTAAGAATTTAAGAAGTCACTAAAGGCATTATTTGCTAGACGGAATGATGCCCAATTCATGAAATATTTAATAAAAGCAATTAGATATTCAAATTTTTTTTAAAGTCACCAAAGGCATTTATTTAAAGGAAATGATTCACAAACATTCTACATGTAATAAAAATTCGGATGCCCCAATATCTATAATTTTAAAAATTAGAACCTAAATGTTCAATGAGAATGGTGTTGAACCCAACAGAATATTATTTAAATATTTATTTAGACTATGTAGAAACATGGAAATATTTATCCTATGGCAATGTTAAAAATACAAAATTCATCTTCACGGTAATGACAACTTTGTAAAAGTTATGCCCACAGACAAGCAATAGAAGGAAACCTGAACAAATGAAAACAGTGGGTGTGTGGGCTTTTTTCTATTCTTTAATCTTTATATCTTTTATGACAATTTTAAGGAACCAAAGTACAACCCTTTTGTTTTTGTGTACATATTGGGCTCATATAACATATTATCTAAGCGCCTTTTGTCCACAGAAAACACACTCATTTAATGCTAAGTCAAATCTTACCTGGCTGAACACAATGATAAACTAAGTCCAAAAAAAATCCTGCTCTGTCATTTACTAACTATGTAATCCTGGGCAAATTCTTTCCAAGTTCATTTTCCTCAGGAGCAAGCTATGAATAATGTTATGTACCCCCAAAAGATTGTTGAAAAGATTAAACAAGATAAGGTTCTAAGGCATCTAATATAGGATCTGGCAGGTATTAGGGGCTCCACAGATAGCAGCCGCCATAATCACCATCAACACCTTCTCTACATTCCTGACAACCAACATAATCAAAAGTGCCTCCCCTTCCCTTTGGTTACCCAGCTGCAAAGCAATCCTGAAATAAGTTTCAGGAAAACCATGACATCACGTGGGGATCCTTCTATGAAATCTCAGTATGGAGAAGATATGAACTTCAAATGCTTCCAGACTGTAAGCTGTCACAGCAGGAAACGAGTCTTATTCACTTTACATACCCCCAGCCCCTGCACAGTACCCAGCACATACCACACACTCAGTAAATGTCTGTGAAAGGAGACTCCAGGAAGTTAAAGACCCCAATATGCTACGGACAACAGCTAAGCAAGAGCATCAGAAGGGTAGTTGTGGGTTCGGGTTTTATTTAATTGGTAACTGATATGTGTTTAACAATAAGCAAAACTGCTGTTGTACAAAAAGCAGAACTTTACTGGGCTTTTTTTTTTTCTTTTTCTAAGTAGGCTTCACACCCAATGCAGAGCCTAAACTCATGACCCTGAGAGAGCAAGACTTGAGCTGAGATCGAGTCAGACACTTAACTGACTGAGCCACCCAGGTAACCCCCTTTGTTGAGCTTCTTTACACTTAGTTTAGAGTTGCTTTTATTTTTTTTTTAATGTTTATTTATTTATTGAGAGAAACAGAGTATGAGTCGGGGAGGGTCAGAGAGAGAAGGAGACACAGAATCTAAAGCAGGCTCCAGGCTCTGAGCTGTCAGCACAGAGCCCGACACAGGGCTTGAACTTACAGACTGTGAGACCGTGACCTGAGTCGAAGTCGGACACTTAACCGACTGAGCCACCCAGGTGCCCCTGTTTTTATTTTTAATTCAATGGGATGGAAGGGGACATGATCTTTCCCAAATATTTTTATCCAAATGAGAGAAAAGTCAGCAGAAGTAACTTACACTCTGATTTTAAGGGACAAATCTACGGTTTCTCCTAAATATATATGACCCCACAGTCCTAAGTATAAATCTACAATTTCCAAATTTCTCTAATTAGAGTCTTACCACTCCCCAAAATATCTAGTTGAGGAACCTACAGAGAAATTATACCCTAAGGACCAGTAGGACTAGGACCCCCACCAAACCTCTCCCAGCAGGTACTTTCCACTATGGCTATTAACTGGCAATACCTGGATGGTCTCTTTTTCTAAATCTAAAAACAAACAAACAAATAAATAAATAAAATTAGTCTTTATTTTATTTATTTTTTGAGAGAGAGAGAGCAAGAGAGAGAGAGCATGAGCACGTAAGTAGAGGAGGGATAAAAAGAGAAGGAGAGAGAGAATCCCAAGCAGCCTCCACACTCAGCACAGAGCCCAACGCAGGGCTCGGTCTCACAAACCTCGAGACCATGACTTAAGGCTGAAATCAATGCTTAACTGACTGAACCACCCAGGCGCCCCTTAAAAAATTTTTTTTAATATCTTTTCCCAATTCTACTTCAATGACCCTCTCAGATCCCTGGAAGAAATGGCTGGGACCACAGCCATTTCCAAGAAGTGACTTGCCTAAGCTGGGAAGAAGCACCATGGAAGAAAAGATCCCTGTATCAGACCAGGGCTCTGACGCCCAACTCAGAGTTCTCCCAGCCTGACCAGATTAACTAGTTTGTACCCCACAGGTGAGCAGTTTGGCTGCTCTAGTGCTGTGAGATCTGCACTAGGTGGGGGAAATCTCCTTGAACACAGACCCTGTTCTGGGACCTACTTCAGAAGGAAATGGCAAAATGGAGTTCACTAGAACCTTCTGGCCGTTACAGGTACAGTTGACTTTTCTGAACAGGCCCACTCCTAGAACTTTTTACAAACGTTCTGTTTTCAACCTACTTCTCATCAAGTATGAATGCTAGGGCTAAAACCAAAAAGGTGGAAATTCAAGTTCTCTGAGGTTTAGTGACGGTTCTTCAATGTCCCAGACTTCAGACACAAAAGAACTTGACTCATTTACTCCTACTTGTGAAAGTGGTGGAAAGGAGGGGAAGTCAATAAAAATGTGAATATTTAACACTATTTATGACATACCAAAGATATGCATTAAATGTACTAGCAAGTATTTACACATTTATACACATTTGTAGCTTGACTGTAAAAAAGTATGTAAGATGAGGCCAGAACCACATCATGAGTCCTGGGGTATTCTTTGAAGATCCTGGACCCCCTTATATTCCCCCCTTCTCTCCTTCCATCTCATAAAACAGTAAGTTTTGAATCAGCTTAGCCCAAAAATTCACAATCTCTCATACTGTTGTAAGTTATCTTTTAAAAGACAATCTAATAGTATCCCTCTCTAGCTTAAAAACATTAACACAGAGCTACCCACTTTCTCAGTACACAGCAGCGTAAAGCATCCCAATGATTTCTGCACAGCAGCCCTAAGCCAAAAGAAATGCCTAAGGGCTCTGTTTATAGTAGTTAGGTCCAAACAACTTAATAAATATTTATGTTCTAATGATTTAGTAACCATTTGAAAAAATAAACATAAATTGAAAGAAATGTTTTATTTCACTCTTAACCACAATCCCTTATGTGTGCACCTGTTGGGCACTGCACAACTTCTTGAGTCAGATGTTAACACTGCCTCCCTCATTTTCTGTTCCACATTTATCTTCACATGGTACCTCCCTTTTACCATAGAAACCACCGAAAAATCAGCTTTACCAAGAGGTGAAGTCACTGAAAGGACTACAGGATACTCAAATAGTAAAACTACAGCAAGTTAATAGGTCATGCAATGTTGTGCTCGCTTCAGCAGCACATATACTAAAATAGGTCATGCAATGTTCAAGTACCACTGTCGTTTCCTTGAAGAGTTAAAAATACCTTGTGGTGCACCTGTGAACTCACTGTAGCACCCTAGGGTGCCTCAGAGTACAATTTGGAAACTAAGTGTTGATGGTTCCCAACTGCCTATAGGAAAAAATTCTAAAAGCATGATATATGTCTATACTATTGCTGGGAAAAATATAAAAGATATATAAAAATGTGCAAACAGAAAATACTGTTTGTCTCTGGGGAGAGTAACCAAGTAACCACGAGACAGAGAAGCAAGAATAACTTACTTTTCATTATACAGCCCCTCATAACTTTTCAATTTTAAGCTGTGTCCAAAAAACATTGTTCTAAAAATGTTTTTTAAACCCTAAATATAAAAAGTAAAAATTTAAGTGATTCAAAAATTAATAATTGTCACTGTTGATTTAAAAAATAAAAAAATACACCAGCTAAAGCTAGAGCTGAGGCAAGGATCTTTAACTGTGACTTCGCCTGAATGGACATCAAGGTAATCGGGAAGACTGACTTGAATGTTGAAGGGCAAGATGGTGCTCAGGAGACCTAGATAAGCCATTCAGCACCAGCTAATGGCCTCAGTTTCCCTTATAAAATCTGGAGTCATAAATGAATGATTATAATGTCACCATTAGGCCAGTGGAAAAGGAATTGGTCATCAAGTCATGAAGCGACTGGGGTACAAGAAGCTTTGATGAGAACGCGTGAGTCAGCTGCATCTATTTTATGAGGGGAAGAGGAGCATCAGGATGACATTTCAATAGCAATGGAAAAGTGCTTTCCAGTCACAGAAACAAAGGGACTATATAAGAGAGTTCTGCGTTCTCTTCCTCTCCAAGAAGAGACAACCCAACATCCCTTTTAGGTAAGGAGTCTGTGGCAGAGGCTACCAGCTGCCTCCCAGTAGTCACTCTCCCCTGCGTCTTTAGTAACAGACTTTACTCAATGACGCCAGCTAATAAATTTTACGTACTCTCCAGTCTCCTGTACAACACATGGTACAGCCACGTGACCAAGTTCTGACCAGAGAGGTGTAAACAGAATGTTGCTTAGGGATCTGTGAGAAGGCTGACAAAAGTTAACGACCATGAAGAGACCATGAAGTTAGACTCACAGGCCAGGATGGAGGGTGAAGCAGAAATATGGGAAGGGTCTAGATCCTGATGAACATGAGGGCATCCCATTAGCCTAGACTTGATACTTCCCTACATCCTCTACATGAGAGAGAAATATACATCTACTTTATTTAAAGTCACCAATATTTTAAGTTTTCTGTTCCATACACCAGATCTAAGCCTAATGTGGTCCTTCACTGAAATTAATGCACAGGCCACATCAACTTGAAAACAGCTGTGATCAGTGTAACAAGAGAAAAGTCACTGCTATTGGGGGACATGAAGCATCATATCAAGGGAGCTATAAAGGTGGGCTTGCAAAACCAAATTCTTACTCAGATGAAGTAACTAACTTCATTTGTGAAGCATCTGGGTAACAAACAATAGAGAGAAACAGGGCCTAGGCAAGCCCCAAAGTACCAATGACGTTCGAATTTAAAATTTTTTTTAAACCCGGTACAGTCCAAATAGAATATCTTTGCTGGACTGTGAGTTTAAGGGATATTCTGTGGTTTCCTAAGATATGGAATATTGAGTGAACACAGACCCCAGTCTATAGAAATGGATCGACTGGAATGAAATGGTAGGTTAGCATTCCCCAATGAAAGAGGTCCACACACTATAATGCACAAAACCTCAGTGCTTACTTTTGGCTTAATTCTTAAAATAGCTAAGGGGCACCTGGGTGGCTCAGTTGGTTAAGCATCCAACTTCAGCCTAGGTCATGCCCTCGTTCCCGATTTCAAGCCCCACATCGAGCTCTGTGCTGACAGCTCAGAGCCTACAGCCTGTTTCAAATTCTGTCTCTCTCTCTCTCTCTCTCTCTGCCCCTCCCCCACTCACTCTCATTCTCCCTCCCTTTCTCTCTCTCTCTCTCAAAAATAAATAAAACATTAAAAAATGTTAAATTTGAAATAGCTACTTTACCATACCCTCTACCACCAAAATGATCACTAGAGAAATCAAACTGCAAGGTCTTTCAGGCAAAAGACACAAAGGCTAAAGGGCAGGAAGTCAGCTAACATCTTCATTCAATCAAGAAAATAATGAAAAATAACAACAGTAATCAAAAATGTTTAATTATTTCCACCTCTAAGAATGCCACGCTGATATCATTTAATTCAGAAGTTACATTATCTCTGCAAGCCAATTTGACAATAAATTTCATATTAAAAAAAAAGTTACATTATCTCTACTAGTAGAAGGGGGCCTGCAGCTAATAACCAAAGCATCAGAATGCATACAATCATTTCAGCTTTGAGGCCCATTCTGAGCTGGTTTGGGGTTAGCTGGTTGATTTGGGCTGTGGTCCAAAGACCATAGAGAGGTGGGAAGATTGGTCAGGCTGGAAAAGCCAACAACAGATAAGCCTCATAAAGTAAACCACTACTGAAAATCAGGACAGAAGACTGCAAGCATGAGCTCAGGGTAGAGTAACAGAGAATCAAGGCAGGAAGGACACTCAGCTCCACGACTGTTTCCAATGGATTTCCTTTCCAAATAATTAATGTGTCTTTTCATTACAACAGTAGCACATGTTTGTTATAGAAAAACTTTAAATACAGATAAGCAAAAAGAAGAAAATAAAAATCACCTCAATCCCACCACTGGAAAAGAGCTACTATTAACAATCTGGAATATATTTTGCCAGATTTTTCTGGACTCTCAGTTATATATGTATACGTGTATGTATATACCCACACATGCATGTACACACACATACATATATGTACACACATGCATACACCCATACACACATATACACACACGCGCATATATTGTATAGATTTTTTTTACCAAAATGAAATCATAACATGCAAACAATTTTTAAATTTCTTTCAAACAATAATCCTAGGCATTTAGGGATATAAACTTGCTTGTTCAAAAATGATCAAACCACTTTTTCTCCTGGCAAAAACATATCAGAAGCTTAACGTGAAAAATTATCATGATTATAGGATATAGAAATTAATGCTCATTAGCATGAATAAAACTGGCTCTTCTAAATGAGGGAAAAGAAAATCACTGCTAGGCACATACCACAGTAATCATTGTGGCAGGCAAGATCCCATGACAGATGATAAAATTAGTGCACAAAACTGGGGCGCCTGGGTGGTTCAGTCGGTTGAGCATCCGACTTCGGCTCAGGTCATGATCTCGCGGTTCATGAGTTCGAGCCCCGCGTCGGACTCTGTGCTGACAGCTCTGAGCCTGGAGCCTGCTTCAGATTCTGTGTCCCCCTCTCTCTCCGCCCCACCCCTGCTTGTGCTCTGTCTTTCTCTGTCTTTCAAAAATGAATAAACATAAAAAAATTTTTTTTTAATTAGCGTGCAAAACTTTGAAGAGAAACAAGATATCAGCATAGTCTCAAAGTATTACTCCCAAGGTATTTATTAATTACACTGAATCTTCACAGTGGAGAAACCCAGCAGACACACCACCTTAAAAAGGGATCAAGGTTAACAGCACCGATATAAAGACACCTCAGCATCACATGCCCCCAATATCATGCACTGAGGAGGGCACATCACCTCTGTGGTGTTCTTGCCAAAAATGCAACACTTCAGACTTATAAGGAAACAGACAAAACCAAATTGAGGACCATTCTACAAAAATAACTGGCCAATACTCTTCAAAAGTGTCACAATTATTAAAGACAAAAAAAAAAAAAAAAGACTGGGGAGCTATCAAAGATTAGACAGGACTAAGGAAACATGACAACTAAATACAACATGGGATCCCAGGAAGAAAAAGAAAGAAAGAAAGAAAGAAAGAAAGAAGAAAGAAAAAGAAAACACTAATGGGAAAAAATGGTGAAATCTGAATAAAGTCTATAGTTAGGCTAATATTAAAAAAAGAAAAAATGTCTCTACTTTCAGAGCAGTGAAAAAAGAGAGCAGAAGCAGAATCACAATTAGTCTCCAGTCACTGTAAGTATAATTGCTTCAAAACACTAAACCCAACTAAGAGTACTAGAAGCATCTTTCACCACTATGTAAACACAAAGTGGAGGCAGATCATCCCAAGTTAAATTGGTACCTCTTATCCTTAAACTGAGGAAAAATAAATAACCTATTATTCCAAATCAGACATGCACATGCACATACATACACACACAGAAAATCTGGACACACTATGGATTACTATTTACATTACCTAAAAAAATCTTGGAATTCCTCCTTTTTGGTAAAGCTCCACCAGATGCCCCTCTTACCTTCTGAAAAGAAAATAAGAGATTGTTAAAATGCAACATGCAGAAGAGACGACAGGGGGAGTTGGGGAGGGAAAGGGTTCTCAGTTGTTAACAAAAGGCGAGAGGAAATACTCAACCTGACCAGAGATTCCAGGATAAACCAGAACTTGACCCAAGTCAATGGAGGTAGGTGAAGGGCAATGCTATTGTTCCACCTGATTATTTTCATCAAATTATCAAGACCACTTCTGGAAAGGGACGTAGAACCAGGGATCAAGGTGAACTAGAAATTTCAACTTCAAATTGGCACATGCTCCCAAAAGGCTAGAGTCCATGCCCAATGATGGAACTATTCTGGAGAGATGGTGGTGGATCCCAGAGGGAAGGCTTTTGTTCCCCTGCTACCCACTGGGTCCCTGTGCTTGGTCCTGGGTATGCACAAAAATTACTGTTGAAAGAGCTAATAAATACTGATTAGCTGTCACTGATATTCTGGTCATATTAAATCTCAATCTAACCTCCCTAAACATTTTGGAGCACCAACTAATGGTTAGTTGCCATGTTAAGCTTCGTGTATTTTCTACCTCTGGTGGAAGTACCTGACAGCAATGAAATAAATGTCCATTCAAGTGGTTAAGCAAAAGAAGTCATTCATTACCTTTCTGACAAAAGGGTTTTACTTTTACAAAAAATTTTACTCTCAAACAGGATTATAAAATTTTTTTTCAAATGGCCAGAATGATATTTCCACACTGTTTGTTCTCTCAGTTATTAGAAAAGAGTACATTTCCAGCGCACCATGGTGTGCTGGTCAAAGCCTGGCATCTTTTCAAGTGGCCACATGTTATAGCAGCATCAAGGCCTTGCTGCTGCTTTAGTTTGTCCCATTATCAGTGTTAAGTCTCCTTTGCCACATTTTATCATTTGGCATTGAAGGGTGACTCATCTTTGTGATTCTCACATTAAGTTTACAGCTTCTACTATAAGTTTATGGTTCACATCTTAAGCATGTGAATATGATAGAACACATTAGCTCAAAAACCTGTCTCTCCAACTACTCGTGCCAAATTCATGTCACCTCTCTTAGAATCCCTCTCCACCAAGGTCTCAGAGCCCCTGCTCCTCTCCCCACCTTGTGCCTGCATCAAAAAAAAGGGATGAAATAAAACCTGTAGGCACATTTAGCAATCTTAGAGTCACTTGAGATCTCTCTACAGAAGTTTATGGCATGCTTTTAACTTTTCCAACCTGTCTCCTCCACTTCTGCAGGATGGTAGAGGGAGAAAAGAAGGAGAAGGGCTGCATGAAAACCTGCTAGAATATGAGGTTCTCCTTGATTGTGAGATCCACACCTTAGACTTGGATTAGATTCACTTCCTTACAGGGGAAAAAAAAAAAAACTAGGTCTTCTTTCCAAAAACCATCACCTCTGTGCCTGCCTCAGTCTCCACTAGAAATCAACAGGGTTTGAAAAAAAGGCAACTCCTCAGTCAGCAAACATGACTGTGCCCATGGGTAAGGCTCTATGCTGGCACTGAGGCTGCAAAGTGAATGAAGACATGCTCCATTCCTTGATGAGCCCACGGGCACAGTAGGAGAGCATATATACAAACAGCACTATAGATTCTGGTGAGTATTAAGGGAAGTGTGAAAAAGGTAGGATTACAAGGAGGAAATGACAGTTCTTCTGGGCTGGAAGCTGTGGGCAGAGCTGGTCAGATAAGAAGACCAGCAGGTCTGGCATTGAGCGGCTGCTCAGCAAATATTTATTTAATGGATAAATGGATGGATAATGGATAGATGGACGATGGATGAACGGATGAATAGACGAATGGATGGATAGATAGCTGGACAGATGGATAGATGGAGGATGGACAGGTAGATGAATGGATGGATGGATAAATGGATAGATGGAAGAATGATAGATGGATGAAGGTATAAATGGATGGATGATGAATGAATGCATGGATGGATGAGGGGATGGACAGGTAGATGGATGGATGGATGGATGGATGGATGGATCAGTGGATGGATGATGAATGGATGGATGGATGGAGGATGGACAGGTAGATGAATAGATGGATGGATAAATGGATAGATGGAAGAATGATAGATGGATGAAGGTATGAATGGATGGATGATGAATGAATGCGTGGATGGATGGATGGATGGATGGATGGGATGGATGATGAATGGATGGATGGATGAATGGATGGATGAATGGATGCATGCATACATGCATGATGGATAGATAGATGGATATGCTGACCACAAGGATACAACAGGTATAAGAGGAATGAGACATCCCAGAGAGGAAAAACAGCATGTACAAAGGTATGAAATCATAATGTATTCCAGGAAGAAGTGGTTAGATATGTCTAGAGCACAAAGCTGACATAATAAAAGTAAGAGTCAGAAAGGCTATAGAGGCCAATGATGGAAGGCCTTGTAATCAAACGGAAAAGAATTTTGGATTTCATCTTGCAACAAAGGGAGATACAGAGATTTAAGCTTCAGAATGCTACAGATACGTGCATTTGAAAAGATCACTCCAGGTGTACCATGAAGACTGGGTAGGATGGAAGGCAGCAAGTTTGAAGGAAAGGAGATTAGTCAGGAAGCTAAAGCATTAGTCCTTTTAAGGGATAATGAGCCCTCAGACAAAAACTACAGGGATGGAGAGGACAGGATGGACTTCAGAGCCATTTGGGAGGTCCAGATAACTAGACTTGGTCACCAACCAGCCATGGAATGAAAGCAGAATCCAAAATGTCTAGGTCTCTAGAATTTAAGATGAAGGACAACTCTGAGAAAGAGGATTATTCATTGAGTCTGGACACACTGAGCTTGAAGTACCTATGAGGTGTTCAAGTAGGAAAAACCAACTCAGAGTCAGATGGTCAGACTTTGGCTCTGGAAAGATACCGATTAGTAAGTCATGAGTTCAGAGACAGTGATTAAACAAGTAAATGGACAACACTGATGAGGAAGAACAGTTTTCAGAGAAAGATAGTCCAAAGGCACCCTAGGCAGTGTGGATATTTAAGGAATAAATGAATGAAGAGATGCTAGTGAAAGTCAGAAAAGGCAGCCTAAAAAACAGCAGGAAGCCAGGAAAGAATGGTGCCAAAGAAAGCAGGAGAGGAGCGGTTCCAAGAGGAAAACAAGTTCAAATGCTTGTAAGCAAGTAAAATCAGAGCTGAAACATATCCACCAAGCATGATAAATGAGCGATCACTGCAGCCCTGGCAGTTTAATGGATTAGCAGGAAGATCAACCGGATGGCAACGCTGAACTTCCAGGGAGGTATAGTAGAGACGATGAGAAGTTTTTAGAGACACTTACTTTAGTTGAAGAATAGGATGACCAAATGAGGACACTATACAGAGACAATTAGTGGTGTGTTCTTTTTGTTTGTTTCAAGTTTTTATATAAATTCTAACTACTTAACATATAGTTTCATATTGGCTTCAGGAGTAGAATTTAGTGATTCATCACTTACACACAACACCCTGGGCTCATCACAAGTGCCCTCTTTAATATCCATCATCTAGATCCCCCATCCCCCACCTGCCTCCCCTCTGATAACCATCAGTTTGTTCTCTATAGTTAAGAGTCTCTTATGGTTTGCCTCCCTCTCTTTTTCTCTTACCCTATGTTCACCTGTTTTATTTCTTAAATTCCATATATGAGTGAAATCATATGGTATTTGCCTTTCTCTGACTGACTTGTTTCACTTAGCATAATACACTCTAGCTCTATCCATGTCCTTGCAAATGTCAAGATTTCATTCTTTTCTTAAGGTTTATTTATTTTTTCTGAGAAAGACAGAGACAATGCATATGAGCAGGGGAAGGGCAGAGAGAGAGGGAGAAAGAGAATCTGAAGCAGGCTCTGCACTGTTAGCGCAGAACCTGACAGGGGGCTCGAACTCATGAAGCATGAGATCATGACCTGAGCTGAAGTCAGACGCTTAACTGAGCCACACAGGTGCCCGCCCCAAGGCTTCATTCTTTTTGATGACTAATATTCCATGTTCCATATATATACTTATGGAATGTATACATATTTATGGAATGTACACATATATACATATATACACACCACATCTTCTTTATCCATTCAGCAATCATTGGACATTTGAGTTCTTTCCATAGTTTGGCTATCACTGATAATGCTGCTATAAAAATTGGGCTGCATGTGTACCTTCCAATCTGCATTTTTGTATCCTTTGGGTAAAAACCTAGTAGCACAACTGCTGGATGGCAGAGTAGTTCTATTTTTAATTCCTTGAGGAAACTCCACACTGTTTTCCAGAGTGGGCACACCAGTTTGCATTCCCACCAACAGTGTAAGAGGGTTCCCCTTTCTTCACAGGCTAGCCAACATGTGCAGTTTCCTGTGTTGTTAATGTTAGCCATTCCAACAGGTATGAGGTGATACCTCATCATGGTTTTGATTTGTATTTCCCTGATGATGAGTGAGGTTGAGCATCTTTTCATGTGTCTGTTGGCCATCTGGATGTCTTCTTTGGAAAAATGTCTATTCATGTCTTCTGCCCATTTCTTAACTGGATTATTTGGGGGGTTTGGGGTGTTGAGTTTGATAAGTTCTTCACAGATTTTGGATACTAACCCTTTACCAGATATGTTATTTGCAAATATCTTCTCCCATTCCGTTGGTTGCCTTTCAGTTTTTGTTGACTTCCTTTGCTGTGCAGAAGCATTTTATATTGATGAAGTCCCAATAGTTCATGTTTGCTTTTGTTTCCCTTGCCTCCAGAGACACATTGAATAAGAAGTTGCTATGGCTAATGTCAAAGAGGTTACTGCCTATGTTCTCCTCTAGGATTTTGATGGTTTCCTGTCTCACTCACATTTAGGTCTTTCATCCATTTTGAATCTGTTTTTGTGTATGTTGCTAAGTGGTCCAGTTTCATTCTTCTGCATGTTGCTGTCCAGTTTTCTCCACACCATTTGTTGAAGAGACTGTCTTTGTTTCCATTAGATATTCTTTCTTACTTTATCGAAGATTAGTTGACCATACTGTTTTGAGCCTATTTCTGGGTTTTCCATTCTGTTCCACTGACCTATGTGTCTGGTTTTGTGCCCGTACCATACTGTCTTTATCACTACAGCTTTCAAATATAGCTTAAAGTCCGTAATTGTGATGCCTCCAACTCTTTTCTTTTTCAAAATTGCTTTGGCTATTCAGAGTATTTTGTGATTCCATACATATTTTAGGATTGTTTGTTCTAGCTCTGTGAAAAATGCTGGTAGTGTTTTGATAGGGATTGCATTAAATGTGTAGACTGCTTTGAGTAGTACAGACATTTTAACAATATTTGTTCTTACAATCCATGAGTATGGAATGTTTTTCAATTTCTTTGTGTCATCTTTAGTTTCTTTCATAAGTGTTCTATAGTTTTCAGCATACAGATCTTTCACCTCCTCGGGTTAGGTTTATTCCTAGATATTTTATGGTTTTTGGTGCAATTGTAAATGAGATCAATTCCTTAATTCCTCTTTCTGCTGCTTCGTTGTTGGTATATAGAAATACAACATATTTCTGTACATTGATTTTTGTATCCTGTGACTTTGCTGAATTCGTGTATCAGTTCTAGCAATTTTTGGGTGGAGTCTTTAGGGTTTTCTACATAGGGTATCATGTTGTCTGCAAATAATTCTTTGCTGATTTGGATGCCTTTTATTTCTTTTTGTTGTCTGATTACTGAGGCTAGAACTTCCAGTACTATGTTAAATAACAATGATGAGAGTGTTGTTCCTGACCATAGAGGAAAGCTCTCAGCTTTTCCCCATTGAGGATGATATTAGCTATGAGTCTTTCATATATGGTCTATATGATGTTGACGTATGTTCCTTCTATCCCTACTTTGTTAAGGGTTTTTATCAAGAATGGATGCTACATTTTGTCAAATGCTTTTTCTGCATCTATTGCAAAGGTAATATGGTTCTTATCCTTTCTCTTATTAATGTGGTATATCACATTGATTGATTTGCAAATATTGAACCACCCCTGAAGCCCAGGAATAAATCCCACTTGATCGTGGTGAATAATTCTTTTAATGTACTGTTGAATTTAATTTGCTAATATCTTGTTGAGAATTTTTACATCCATGTTCATCAGGGATATTGGCCTGTAATTCTTTTTAGTGGGGTCTTGTATCATTTGGGGATCAAAGTAATGCTGGTCTCACAGAATGAGTTTAGAAGTGTTCCTTCCATTTCTATTTTTCAGGAACAGTTTAAGAAGAAAAGATATTAACTCTTTTTCAAATGTTTGAGAGAATTCCCCTGGGAAGCCATCTGGCCCTGGACTTTTGTTGGGAGATTTTTGACTACTGATTCCATTTCTTTGTTGGTTACCAGTCTGTTCAAATTTCCTGTTTTTCCCATTTCACTTTTGGTAGTTTATGTTTCTAAGAATTCATCCATTTCTTCCAGATTGCACAATTTGTTGGCATATAATTTTGCATAACATTCTCTTATAATGTTTGTATTCCTGTGGTGTTGGTTGTGATCTCTCCTCTTTCATTCATGATTTATTTGGGTCCTTTTTCTTTTTTTTTTTTTGATGAGTCTGGCTACGGGTTTATTAATTTTATTAATTCTTCCAAAATCCAGCTCCTAGTTGCATTGATCTAGTCTAATGGATTTTTTGTTTGTTTGTTTCCACATCATTTATTTCTGCTCTAATCTTTACTATTTCCCTTCTTCTAGGTTTAGGCTTTATTTGCTGTTCCTCTTCTAGCTCCTTTAGATATAAGGTTAGGTTGTGTATTGAAGACTTTTCTTGTTTCTTGAGGTAGGCCTGTATTGCTATATAATTACTTCTTATAACTGCTTTTGTGGCATCCCAAAGGTTTTGGAAGGTTGTGTTTTCATTTGCATTTGCTTCCATATATTTTTTTCTTCTTTAATTTCCTGATAAACCCATTCACTCTTTAGTAGGATGTTCTTTAACCTCCATGAATTTGTGGTCTTTCTAAATTTTTTTCTTGTGATTGACTTCAAGTGTCCCAGTGTTGCGATCTGAAAATATGCATAGTATGATCTCTACCTTTTTGTACTTATTGAGGGCTGATTTGTGACCTAGCATGTGATCTATTCTGGAGAATGTTCCATGTGTACTCAAAAAGAATGTGTATTCTGCTGAGTTAGAATGAAATGTTTTGAATATATCTGTTAAGCTCTCTGGTCCAGGGTGTCATTCAAAGCCCTTGTTTCCTTGTTGATTTTCTGGTTGGATGATCTATCCATTGTCGCATGTGAGGTGTTAAAGTCCCCTACTCTTATACTGTTATCACGGAGTTTCTTTATGTTTGTTTGGTTTTAATTTTTTTTTTAACGTTTATTTATTTTTGAGACAGAGAGAGACAGAGCATGAACGGGGGAGGGGCAGAGAGAGAGGGAGACACAGAATCGGAAGCAGGCTCCAGGCTCTGAGCCATCAGCCCAGAGCCCGATGCGGGGCTCGAACTCAAGGACCGCGAGATCGTGACCTGAGCTGAAGTCGGACGCTTAACCGACTGCACCACCCAGGCGCCCCTATGTTTGTTATTAATTGATTTATATATCTGGGTGTTCCACATTGGGGGCATAAATATTTACAATTGTTAGATCTTCTTATTGGATAGATCCCTTTATTATGATATAGTGCCCTTCTTCATCTCGTTACAGTCTTTGGTTTAAAATCTAGTTTGTCTGAAAAAAAATAAAATAAAATAAAATAAAATAAAATAAAATAAAATAAAATAA
>NC_064810.1:85306847-85382706 GCF_023721935.1 Panthera uncia
AAAATAAAATAAAATAAAATAAAATAAAATAAAATAAAATAAAATAAAATCTAGTTTGTCTGATATAACTATGGCTAATCCAGCTTTCTCTTGAGGTCCATTAGCATGATAAATGGTTCTCCATCCCCTCACTTTCAATCTGCAGGTGTCTATAGGTCTAAAATGAGTCTCTTGCAGGCAGCATATAGATGGATCTCATTTTTTTATCCATTCTGATATCTTATATCTTTTGATTGGAGCATTTAGTCCATTTACATTCAGAGTTACTACTGATAGATACTAATTTAGTGCCATTGTATTACCTGTAAAGTTGGTGTTCATGGAGATTTTCTCTGTTCCTTTTTAGTCTTTGCTGCTCTTGGTCTTTCTTTCCCACTCAAAGAGTCCTCTTTAGTATTTCTTGCAGGGCTGGTTTAGTGGTCACAAACTCCTTTAGCTTTTGTCTAAGAGTGGTGTTTGTTTTTTTTTTTTAAGGTGGGAGGAAAAAGCCAGAAGAGGGAGACATTGAAGAAAAGGGAGTTAAGGAACGAGCAAGTTTATGAGGAGGAGGAAACAGAGCTGTGAGGACAGACAGAACATAGCTTTCTGCTGGGATGGAGGAACCAGATGCAATGAGTTCCCAGGAGGCAAGACAGGAGTTCAAGAAGTTCCTGTCCAGGGTCCCTGTTTTCTTGGTAAAGTACCCGTCAAATTGTTTTCTAAGGATGGTGAGAGAGGTCGTGGCAGCACCTTGAAGACTGCATCCAGAATCTGGAGTGGGAGAAGGTGCAGGCCAAATTTGCTGGGCAATGAGTGCGCCCAGCAGAAGGGGGAAGAGCAGGAGTCTGACATGGCCCCAGACCATGGTGGTGCAGAATTGCTCACAATATGCACACAGAATCCATGATGATGCTGATGGCATGACTGGCTGGAGCTCTGGGGACAGTCAGGCGAGACAAAGGGCAAAGGATCTTTGAAGGCACTGGTGGTAAGAGAATGTTTCAAGTCATGAGGAGCAGGCTTAACAAACAGAAGCAGTGGCCGCCTGGACAAGTCATGGGCCTGGAAATCTCAAGGAGGGAGAACAACAGAGTGAAATCAGAATAAATGAGTGACAGAGCTAAACTGAGAGAAGGTTGTAGTCAGGGAGTGAAATATTTAACCGAAGACTTCAGAGGCAGAGTTAACCATGTGAATTTACCACCATTCTGCAATTCTGCCACAAGCTTAGTGAGCAAGTTATTTCAAGCTTCTGGGCCTCAGTTTCATTCCCCACCCCACCCCAGTTTCCTAAAACTTCATCATTTTATACTAAGACATCTGTTCAGGACAAAGTGGACCTCATAAGAATTGCTATGCCCCACATAACAGGAGCAGTGAATGTAAATCATGTAATATCGGGCCAATATTAGACTATTTTAATCATTGAGGTGATGGCTTATCTGACCTCCTGGCCTCTCTTCCTCCTCTTCCTCCTACTCTGCCCACTGTCCAATTTTGGGATCTCTCCTTTGTCTGGAACTTAAACAGAGAATATATTAGGCAGGCTAGCATGAACGATTAGATGAACCTCAAATCAGCACTGACTAGAAGTTCCAACAGTCTACTAGCTATTAGGACTGAAAGCTGAATAGTGTCGCTAAGTATAAAAATCAATACTTGAAAATTAATAACATCCCCAAACATCATCAATAACCAATTAAAATATAGTAAGTAAAAGTTAGCAGTAACAATATTTACAAAAATTACAGAGCATTTAAGAAAATCTTACAAAATGCAAGCTCTTTTACTGAAAATTACAAAATATTATTGAAGGAGACAAAAGAGAACTGAATACTGAACTGATTCAAAATGAACTATGTCATTTTGAATACTCATTCAATAAATATTTATGAAGCACCTACTGTGTGTTGGGACAGCTAAGTGCTGAGGGCACAGAAATGAACAAAACAGACAAAAATCCCTGCCCTCGTGGAGCTTAACCAATGCTATAGATTATAATCTACAAATTCAATGTGATCCTGATCAAAATCTCAACAGGATGTTTTAAACTAGATGAACTGATTCTAAAATCTGTATAGAAAAATAAATTTCTAAACCCAGGAAAGTTCTGGAAAAAGTGTTTGTACCACCAGATATCAAGGCTGGCCACACCAATGCAGATTCAGAAAAATAAGATCAACAGAAAAGAACCAAGAGCCCCAAAGCAGACCCAACTATGAATGGCAAGTTAAAATGTACAAAAAGAAAGGACAGATACCATATGTTTTCACTCATAAGTGGAACTTGAGCAACTTAACAGAAGATCATGGGGGAAGGGAAGGGGAAAAAAATAGTTACAAACAGAAAGGGAAGGAGGCAAACCGTAAGAGACTCTTAAAAGAACAAATGGAGCGGGGATGGGGGAATGGGGGAGAGGGGAAAATGGGTGATGAACACTTAGGAGGGCACTTGTTGGGATGAGTGATGAATCATGGAAATGTACCCCAAAAACCAAGAGCACACTTTACACACTGTATGTTAGCCAATTTGACAACAAATTATATTAAAATAAATAAATAAATACATAAAATAGTTTAAAATGAAAAAATAAATAAATAAAATATACAAAAAGATGATACTATAAATCATTCAGAAAGACTGCACTAGTCTACCACAGCAGGAAAACTGGTTTTCAGTATGGAAAATAAAAAACAGATTCCCATACTTCACACAAATACAATAAACTATAGATGGATTAAAATCCAAAAATGCTAAAACACACATATGCTCATGCAAATACACATGCACTTCAAAAAAAAGTATTAAAAGAAATACTGTTATGACCTTGAGTTGGGAAATAATTTCATAGATAAGATACACAAGGCACAATTCATAAGAGAAAAGGTTAATAAATCTAACATTGAATTCAAAACTTCTGCATAAAAGAATTCATAAATGAAGCAAAAAGATAAGGCACAGACCATAAGAAAACACGAAAATCAGAGAAGAAAAAACCAGAATGGCCAATAAACATATATAAAGATGTTCAACCCTCACAAAAGGAAATGCCAGTTATTTAGATGCCACTTTACAACCGTTAGATTGGCAAAAATCAAAAGTCTGACCAAGTGTTGATGGGGGGTGGGAAAACAGGAATTGCTAATCAGTGCAGACAGAAGTAGAAATTGAGTGCAACCACTCTGGGGAAAGATTTAGCAATACCTAGCAAAAATGAAAATAAGTACCTATACAAGCCAGCATTACCACTTTGAGATATACTTATTTCCAAAATAAATCTTACACATGTACCCCCCGGGGGGAAATGTATAAAGATGTTAATTGTTGCACTATTTGTAGAAGCAAATAAAAAAAGGAAACAATCTAAGTGTTCATTAATAGAACAAAAGAATAATAAATGACAAGGTACTCACAAGAGGGAATAACAAACAAATAATAAAATGAAGTAAGTACATTCAGGCACATCGCAACATGAATAGGTTTCAAGAACAATGTGAAAAGATAAAGCTCTACACAGAATTATAAGTAACAGTATGATAGTATGTATCTACATCTTTAAACCATATAAAGTCATTCTACGTATTGTTCATGACTATCCATACGTAAATAAAATAGAATGACCTCTATAGGAACGAGAACAAATTTGCAGCCATGGTTACTACCGGAGAGGGAAACAAAAGGGACTCGAACTTTCAGGAAAGCTTTCTCTCGCTCAAAACAAAACAAAACAAAACAAAAAAATCTGAAGCAAAAATATCCAAATGTTTTTTACTTGTGATTTTTGCATTTCTGGCATTATTTTGTGTACTTGTCTGTATTTTTTTGCTTAACTTTTTTTTCATTCAGTCGACCCATGTCTTCTTAACACCAATCAGAAATTCAGAGGAAGAGAAAAATTAAACTGAGTTACACAGGGTTTGGGGAAACCTGTGAATTTCTGCAAAGGGTCCCATTTTTGTTTCCCATCCTCAAAAGGAATGAGAAGTCATGTGGGCACAGTAAACTCTCCATGTGATAAACCACACCACGACAATGCCACAGGAAAGATATCAAGGCCAGTTCTCCAAACGTGCAGCTCACCTCTCGCACATGTCTTTTCAGGTGCATGTACACACTCTGTCCAGTTTTTCGAAAATGTCTTTCAACATGTTCCCTTCCAAAGGCCAAAAATGTATTCATGCATACATAGAGTCCACCTTCAGAATTCTAGAAGAAAGAGACAGGTCACAACATTAGCCAAGGATATCTCGCCAAGTCATTTAGATAAAGAAAAGGGAAGGGAAAGAGGGCAAATGATGAAGACAAAGCCCAGCAAAAGGCCACCTGGCTGTTGTAGTCATCTGCAATGACCCTCTGAGGCTCCACAGCCATCCACAGCATCAGCGTCTGCCCCAAACCTGGATTCCAGGTGCTCCGGACAGCTGCTCACAATCTCCCAGTCAGGCGAGAGCCTCAGAGGGCCTGGGAAATAAACGTGCTTGTCGGACTCTCCAAACTTGGGTACGGGACCATAAGGGAAACGAGAAGCTTGGCCAGTGAACCAACTACCACCACAGCAATCCTGTCTCATCATTCTCCCTCCCTGATCAGTGCAAGTCTCCAGGAACATAAAGTTTTATATTCTTTTAGCAGGGGTTCTTCGATTCAAAGATATTCTTCTCTTCCTTCAATGACACAGAATATCTGATCGTACCCATTATAAATTAGGATAATTCAATAAATCAATAACTTAATGAGTAAATAATAAAGGATAGAGCCCTCTAATAATCCTAGCTACATATTTTTGCATGCCTTATATGTGCCAGGTGCTTCTCATGTATTATTTCTAATCCTAACAATACTACAAGCTGCTTATTATTATTTCCATTTGACAGTTGAAAAAAAGAATTAAGGGGGCATCTGGGTGGTTCAGTCTGTTAAGCATCCAACTTTGGCTCAGGTCATGATCTCACGGTCCGTGAGTTCAAGCACCACATCGGGCTCTATGCTGACAGCTCAGAGCCTGGAGCCTGCTTCAGATTCTGTGTCTCCCTCTCTCTCTGCCCCTCCCCTGCTAATGCTCTATTTCTCTCTCGAAAATAAATAAAAATTTAAAAAAATTTTAATATTAAAAAAATTTTTTTTAAGAATTAAGGATCAGTCACTTGCCCAAGTTCTCACAGCATGGAAATGTCAGTTAAATTGACTCTATTTCTCTTTGTAGCCTTCTATGCCACATTTCAAATATTATTTAATTACAGACACCCTGCCACAATGAACAGTCAAGGATATTGTTCACATTTTAGATACTTGATTTTCTATGCCAATTTCATCTCTCCTTTTTCTCTCACTTTGCTTAACATGCATCTCTCTAAATTTTGCCTATAAATCAACCACCTTTTCCTCAATGAAAGTGGATTCTTATTAAGCTCTCCTTAGTCTCGCCTCGCCACATAATTTTAAAAAACAAATTTTTTTTAAAAACCTGTCAGAATTGATAGCAAGCACCTGTCAAAATTCCTTACATTACATTTTAGTAGAGCACAAATTCAACATCAAAACAGGCATTGATGTTCATTACAAATATATGAAAAATAATTCGTAAGTTCCAGTAACTCAAGATTGTTTATTTTTTTAATTTCTAATAAAATTCCCCAACACTATATGGTTTATAAGCCAGACATAAAGGAGTCTTATCACAATGAGGATATTACAACAGCATCAGTTCAAATATGTGTCTATTATTGTAGCAAATACATTGCATAAGGCAAGAAAAGGAAAAAAGCATAAAGATCACAAAGAAAGAAGTAAACTGGGCCTCAATTTGCTGATGACATTCTACTCTATATGGAAAATCCTTAAAAATCTAAAAACTACTAACAAGTCAAACTAATACATGAATTTAGCCAGGTCACAGAATACAGATTTATAGGCAAAAATCAACTGCAAGTTTACACTCTGGCAACAAACACTTGCAAATTAAATTTTTTTAATTTCACTATAAAATAGCATCCAGAAGGGGCGCCTGGGTGGCGCAGTCGGTTAAGCGTCCGACTTCAGCCAGGTCACGATCTCTCGGTCCGTGAGTTCGAGCCCCGCGTCAGGCTCTGGGCTGATGGCTCGGAGCCTGGAGCCTGTTTCTGATTCTGTGTCTCCCTCTCTCTCTGCCCCTCCCCCGTTCATGCTCTGTCTCTCTCTCTGTCCCAAAAATAAATAAAAAACGTTGAAAAAAAAAATTAAAAAAAAAAAAAATAGCATCCAGAAAACTCAGTTATTTAGCTGGTGCTTCTGGATAACTTTTTCCCTTTGAAAGAGATCATTTGAATAAAACTAGAAAGTTCTTCAACTGGAGGCATATTACATTCATTTGATTATCAAATTAAATATTTTCAAATGTGTTTTTTTTTAAATAGGTGTTTTTTGCATAGTCATAACCCTTAAAAAACTTGTTATCATTATAATGGCCAGTTATTCATTAAGCCCATTAAATTGAGCACCACATATTGTGATTTTTTAAAAAAAATAACACTTTCATTCTCTTCCAATAAAATGGAACCCAATCAAAAAGAATTCAAACCAGAAGATATACCAGGGAAAATATGAGATTTGTAACCAGGGTCCTGAACTACCACTAATTAGCTCTGTGGCCTAAGACAGGTTGTCATTCAGTCTCTGAGCTTCAGGATTCTCCTTTACAAGCATGGCTGCAGCAATAATTCCTGCCTCACATGGTTTCATCAAGTTCAAAGAGGATGAGATACATTCTATACTATAAAGCATTCATAGCAATTATTTATTATGAGCTACAGGTCTGTGTGCTACACGTATCTCCGATTAGCTCAATCATTTTATAATTGGAGGAAACAAGGAAGAAAACAGTGAGCCAGTCAGCCACACAGGCTAGGGGCAACAAATATTAATCTATCAGAAAAATATGTTAAGCAACGAGCAGGAGAACCAAGAAACCAGCAAGCAGAGGAAGAAAAACGTTCAAGTGCAGCATTTTTCTGGAGAAAAAAATACACGATAGCTATATAATGCAAGAGTTTATAAAGTAATCTCTAAAATAATCACAAGGTCTTTGCTAATTTCATTGCCAAGACTTCTTGACTTCTTAGGAAATTTGATAAAAATTTAATATACCCCAAACATTCGTTCTCAGTCTGGAGTCATTTGATACTGTCACAAAGTCGATAATCAGAGAGGAAAATGCTTCAGCACTCACAGACAAATGGTCCCACATAGGAAAGGATTCTATTACAAACATCCATGGGTCTCCTCCATCTGACACATGCTGGCCTCTGAAGCAGTATGTGCCTGTCCACTAGGGGCTCTGAGATGGAGGCACTGCCCACAGGACTTGCCAGCAGTACGAAAGCTTCAGGACACAGTGAGACACAAACCCCCTCAAAGCTACCCCATACGGAACAAACACACACTTTAGTCTAATGGTCTAACGTTTTCTTCCCTCCTGCTTTATTAATGTCTAAACAGTGGCCCTATAAGACACTTTCTTTTGCATACAAAGACAGTACTCCATGCCATGTGCTCTGAACAGCTTCTTTCATTAATGATGACCAGTGTATGCTGACAAGTCTATCCCTCCCATTTCCTCTGTGACCAAAGCACAGAGAATAGTTTTAGAGCCTGGGATCAGAGCTGACCTAACTGATTCTTAGTTTTCAAACACTCAACCTCATGCTCTCATTAACCAGCCAAGCCCCCACTAAGATTACAGCCCCGGAAAATACCCGTAAAGCACTTGCCTTCCTGTGGCCAAGAGTGCAGCCACGAAATCGGGCAGGACCTTCTTTCATATAAGCACTGTGTCAAAACTGCGGAAACTAGGATCACATCTTGGTTTTTGTAATAATGTTGGCAGAGTACACACACTGCACTAGATTGTGAAGACTTGGGGGCCTCTCTCTTAATGTCTTTCGTCTCAAGATTTGATGTAATATGTCTTTAGAAAAAAAATTTTTTTAATGTTTAAAGAAAAAAGTCATTGTTAGAAAACTACCAACGAACAATGAAATACAACTCAAAGAATATCAGGGCAGAATACAAAATAATACTTTTCTCAAGTCATAGTGGTAGAGTGCTTATTAAAACAGATTACAGGGCGCCTGGGTGGTTCAGTCGGTTAAGCGTCCGACTTCGGCTCAGGTCATGATCTCACAGTCTGTGGGTTTGAGCCCCGCGTCGGGCTCTGTGCTGACAGCTCAGAGCCTGGAGCCTGCTTCAGATTCTGTGTCTCCCTCTCTCTCTCTGTCCCTCCCCTGTTCATGCTCTCTCTCTGTCTCAAAAAAAAAAAAATTTTTTAAACAGATTACAAATGAAATTCATATATATTGCATTAATATTTTAAATAAATGGTAGCATATGAATAGAGATTCCAAAAACACATTCTATGGTAACTGCTTAATATATGTCAAACCACAAGAAACACAAAAATAAGGGGAAATCACTAATAAAAGTTATTGGGGAAGTTAGATACCAGTATACAATAAAATTAACCTAGATCCACATCTTATGCCAAACACTGTATGTAATAAGGTCCAGAGAGCTCCAAGAGATAAGCATTTAAAAAGCTAGAAATGAGCAGAATAGCATATTTTATCCCACTTATGAGAGGGAAATAATTTCTGGCCATGAAAATACAGGAGAGGAAGATGGCATAATTGAGTATAAAAATGTAAACACTAATGAACAAGTTTTATACCACATAATATAATGAAACAAATAGAAAACCAATTATCACAGAATGAGGAAAGATGAGAAGTACAACGAAGAAAAGTTTATATCCAAGCTATGTAAAAACTGATAAAGTCACAAGACGTCAGCATTCAGGTTCAACTTGGTAAGTTTTTCTTTTAAGATCATTTAGTTTTAACCGTGAGAAAATATTAAAATCAAATCATCACATCCTCACTACCTCCTGAAGTAATAAGCACGGTAAAACAATCTCGGGGGGGGGGGGGGCGCCTGGGTGGCTCAGTCAGTTAAGTGTCAGACTCTTGGTTTTGGCTCGGGTCGTGATCTCGGTTTTGTGAGTTCGAGCCCCACATCGGGCTCCAAGCTGACAGTGTGGAGCATGCTTGGGATTCTCTGTCTCCCTCTCTGGCCCTCCCCAACTTGCGCTATCTCTGTCTTTCTCAAAATAAATCAATAAACTTAAAAACATTAAAAAAAATCTCAGGGCAAGTATATGCCTACTAAACCAGCAGAAAGTATGAAATCTACAAAGCCTGAAGCCACAGAGAAAACCTGGATGGAGTCTCACAGTATAAATCAGTTCCATCCTTCTAGAGATCAATCCAACTGTGACTCTCTGACACAGTATTTCTCCTTTGGGTACAGACTTCAGGAAACCAAAATAAAGAGAAAAGAAAGCTAATTTGCACAAAATATTCATAGATACACTGTTTATAATAGGAAAAAGAGCTCCCAAACAAAGGAGCTAAAATATGTGGCACATAAACAAAGCAAAATGCTATAATGTTATTTAAAATGACATATTACGAAATATGTGTAATGTACACAGAACATAAGTATAGAATTGTGTATAATTTGCACAGAAAAATAATGTTCATGAAAAAAAATACATGCTGATGACAGGGAGGAAAGAGAAGAGAAGAAGGGAAGTCTGTTCATTGACCAAGACCCAAAATGAAACTGGAACATGATCAATGTTTTATATTTAAGCTCTTGACCTTGGGACTCACAGCCTTACCTCCTGTTACCTTTGAGCTTGGTCTAAAGAGGTGTTTGTCAAACTACTGTCATGAAGAACCAGGTTGTTTTCTGTTGTGTTTTCTTTTGTTTCTGTTCATTAAGGAAAGATATGTGGTCCCACTGCACATGACTAGTCCCTGGCTCAGCCAGATATGAACTTACTCCCACATGTAAGTCCCACAAAACCCAAACGGGTCTATATGCTGTCCAAACAAACTAATCCACTGCTCACATGCTTGGATGTGGCTACAATGTCAAGTTGCTATAGAAATTACTAAGTGCTTACTCTCAATGTTTGTACTTATCTCTTGGCACCAGTCAGCTGACCACACTTGAGTAGCATTGGTCTAGAGCTAGTGGCTGCCATGTCCACACCCCATTCTTAGAACTGCCCAGTTCTGGAACGGGGCAGTTCTAAGAATGTGTCATGGTGAAGTGTGACTGCAAGGACCTTCAGAGACACCAAGCCTTCAGAGCAGCCCACATCAAAACTAGCTACACACACCGATGATGCCTTCACGACTGTACAAGCACCCCCGATTCCACGCCTGTCCACTTATCCACCTGCCAGCCTCTGCCCATGACCACATCTCCTGACTCCTCACCCAGTGCTGCCGGTCCTGACCTTCAAATCCGTTTTTATTTCAGAACCGTTAGCATCTCGCTCACTGAAATCTACAGCTGTGAGAAACCCATGCTTCCTTCATTTGAGGCCACTATGTTCAGATGCTGAATCACACGTTCACTCCTTAAGGGTAGGGAAATCATGTCACATTCATTACTAAATTCCAACAACAGTACTCTCTGGTGCAGAGCAGAACTGAACAAACATATGGAATGAGTGGAAAAGTTTGTGTACTTATCTCTCACTCGGCTACATAGTTTAGTCTCTCTCTCAAACTGATCCTCAGTGTCCTTCTGATTTGGATTTAAAACACTTCAGAGCACAGGCTCCATCTCAAGTCACTAAACAATGAGGATCACCAAAAGAAAACAGATGACCGTGCATAGAAAAACAGCCTCAGGTGGCTCAGTCGGTTGAGTGACCAACTTCGGCTCAGGTCATGATCTCACAGTCTGTGAGTTCGAGCCCCGCATTGGGCTCTGTGCTGACAGCTCAGAGCCTGGAGTCTGCATTGGATTCTGTGTCTCCCTCTCTCTCTGCCCTTCCCCCACTCATGCTCTGTCTCTCTCTGTCTCAGAAATAAAAAAACATTAAAAAAAATTTTTTTTAAAGAAAAACAGCCTCAGGCACCTGCAGGAACACTAGGTTTTCAGGTTTGTTTGGTTAAAGTCAAGCCCTTAGCAGCTTGGACACTTGAACCCCATTACCCCAGCTCTCCTACTTTCTGTGACCAAGCCAGCCTCCTTGGCTCTTCAGGACTGTGGCTGCCATGTCCACACCCTATCCCACCTTGGACCCTATCTGGCCCCTGCTTCCAGAGGTCACCCAGCCCAGAATGACCAATATGCGCTTCCCTGCATGTTTTTAGCTAAATAAGATTCTAATTAGCATTTTCATGATGCACTAAACAAAAATGTGACCAATGTGTAAGACTTAATTTAGAAACCTGAATTCACAAGGAAGTCAAGAAATACCACTCAGGGCTTCTCTGAAGTTCTATAATGATTCCCATGACAATTCTCCCACCTCACAATCAAAGTAAGAGAGAGGAGCAACATTAGAAGCCCATATGTTGTTTAATTGCAATCTTCAAAGCATGTCAATATAAATACGATGGATACATAGCTGTTCATTTATTACTTTACATTGTATTATCCTACATGCCATTCAGAAGTAACATCAAGAACGAAGTCACCTTTTTTTTATACCACTGCCATTTAAAAGAATATTAAAACTGAGGTGAATATAAAGGTCAAGGTTACATGTTTTCAGAATAGCAAGTGAACAGTCATTTTAAATAAAAATACACCACATTGTCAATCAGTAGGTGTTCAGAGAACTTTGTTTACGATGGTGTGTTCTTAGAGACTTGGAGACCAGCCTCCGCTGGAAGATAGGAAGGGAGAGTGAGCCTGTGTGAACAGTGCACTCAGGAAACAGAGTCGCTGCGTAACACTTGTTTTTATAACCACTGAACAGTGTGGAAAACAAGCGGTCATTGCCGCAAAGAGAAACATGATGTAGGTAGATGGAGTCACAACAAATCCACGTCCAGGACAAATTACATACTAACACCCAGGAAGACTGTGACTCACACACGCATGCAAAAGGCAGATGAAAAGGACAACACAGTATTTTCTAGAACACTGATTTTTTTAAAAGCAAAGAAAAAGAAATCAACTGACAAGCTGCTTGTAACAGTAAAAGGAAATAACCTGAATGCCCAAGTATATGGTACATTCATGAAATATAACACTCCTCAGTCATTAAAATTGATTTGTAATGAGTAATTCCTGATATAGGAAAAGCACATGGTATTTCTGAGTGAAAGAAGCAGGTAACAAACCTGCATATGACGTTACAATGGACACAACACGCATGCACTACGCGGCATGCGATGTTATCTCAGCATGAAGAGATAATGTGGGATTGCTTTCCTCATGTTGTCTTTTGGCATTTTCTCATTTTTCTTCAGAAAAAATGATTCCTTTTTGAGGGCACCTGGACGGCTCAGTTGGTTAAGCATCTGACTCTTGACTTCAACTCAGGTCATGATCTCACAGTTTGTGAGATCGAGCCCCATGTCAGGTTCCACACTCTGCTTGAGATTCTCTCCCTCCCTCTCCCTTTGCCCCTCCCCCACACATGCTCTCTCTCAAGCTCTCAAAAAAAATTGATTCAGGGGTACTTGGGTGGCTCAGTTGGTTAAATGTCCGACTTCGGCTCAGGTCATGATCTCACAGTTCGTTGAGTTTGAGGCCTGCATCAAACTCTGTGCTGAAAGCTTGGAGCCTGGAGCCCCCTTTGGATTCTGTGTCTCCCTCTCTCTCTGTTCCTCCCCAGCTCACTCTCTCTCTCTCTCTCTCAAAAATACATAAACATTAAAAAAAATTAATTGATTCATTTTTTAATAGTAAAAAACAATAAAATTTTTCTTAATTAAATATGTTTTGAACCAAATATACGTACACATAATAGAATAAATGCTCCCTTTTCTTAACCCAAGCTTTCCTTAGGCTCTAACAACCAACTTCATAGCTTTAAGAGTCTGTATCTTCTTGCAACTCACAATAAAAGTGTGACCTGAAAAAACTAAGAGATTATTTCAAAAGCTGTAGGTAAGGAAATTTGGGAACACACAATAAAAGAGGTGATGAGGAATATAATCTCAGGGAGACAGATGAGAATGTGATTACAACAAAAAAATGAAACAAATCAAGGACACTGTACCCCAACTCAGGTAGACACCATGCATGTTTACAGAAGGGAGATTGAGAGATTGTCTGTGTGAAGGGCAAAACAGCTACAAAAGAGAAGGAAGCTGTGATGCCTTCTCTGGGGGCAAGAGAAGTTGGTGGGGTGTCAAGCAGGAGGCGTTTATTCAGCAGAGAGAGAGAGAGAAGCATAGTTGGTGCTCTGATGACATTTAATCCTACTAAAAGATCACTCTGGCTACCGGAGGGATCTATAGGGTGGGGGTCAAGAGAGTATATGGTCATGAGGCTATGCAATCTAGACCCACGCTACCACTGGCCACATGTGAATATTTACATCTAAATTAAATTAAAAGTTCAGTTTCTTAAACACACTGGCCACATTTCAAGTGCTCAATAGCCACATGTGGCTAGGGCTTACCATATTGGACAGTGCAGATACAGAACAACTCCATCATCACAGAAAGTTCTTTTAGACAGTCCTTGTCTAACTAAGTAAGGCAAGATGGTGGCTTAGCCTGGGGCAGGTGGCAGGAGGTCAGGGAAGGGGACTCATTGCAGAGATGGGGAAACTTTAGCAGATGCAGGTTATAATTTTAGGATAGAACCCATAAGCAAAGAAGATGGATTAGATTGTAGGGGTTTGTGGGAAAGAGCAGGATCAAGGACAGTTCCTGTTTTAACTCTTAGACTCGTAAGACTACCCACCTCTCTCTGCTCAACTCTTGCTTCCATCAAGCAACCACCTATCTATTAACTCTGCCCCGCAGGTACTTCCATATATCTGAATGGTAGATATAAATATTCCAATGACCAGAGCACAGATTCCCAATACATTCTGGCTTCTAGAGCAAAACAAACAGACAAGAGTTTGTAAGTGCAAAAACTAAGTACAGGCAGATGGGAAACAAATGTGCAATAAGAAAGTAAAACAAGGTTCCAGAGCAAGGGCAGCCAGCATGCAATCCACAGAAAGCAGAAATGTGATGGTAAAAAAAAAAAAAAAAAAAAGCACTGTCAAAAAATAGTTCACCAGTAGAACAGAACTTCCAGAATGCAATATTTGCAAACTATAAAACCTTGCTTCCAACAGCAAATCCACTAAAATAAAATTATCCAAATAAATTAAGTAGAAAACACCAAATGCATATAATCCCAGGAGAGTGTAGGTCTCTCTGCTGAACATCGATAAATCATGCTTGTAGCCGTGAAGTGTTAAGAAAAACTAGAAATGTTGATGCAGTGATGATTCTTCCAGTTTGCTCCCACTTTGACGTTTTCCTCTCTGCAGAGGGCTCCCACGTATGCCTCAGAGCCATGCAGCCAACCCAGACAGCTAAAGGCAGAGTTCAAAGAGCTACGTTCTGACACACCACAAATTTACCGTTCCACTGAAGCGTCATGTATTAACTTTTTTCCTAAGGATAAAACCAAATCCTTGCTCTGGGTATTTGGAGCAATGAGGATGCTGTCACCAGAACGGCTGGGGAAGGGTTAGGGCAAGGCCTGTGGAGCAGCTACCATGATGCTCATAGGACACATGGGCAGAGTAAAAATCATCAGAGTGAAGACACTGAGGTGAGCGTCCTCAGCAGTGCTAAACTGAAGCCACGATCCACCTAAGAAGTTCCCAGCTGACACACAAGAAGAGAAAATGTGAAACTACCTTGTCAAAGGTAAAAACCTTTTATACTCATTTCTTCTCATTTTTAAAAAGAGATGGCTTTCTTCAGGATGCATTTCCCCTGACAAACTCTATTAAATGTGAGGATTAGGTTTCCAGGAGAACCCATAAAAGCCCATCACTATGAGCTGGATTTGAGTATAATAGCGCTGAACAGAGTACCCGCCGCCCAAGGAAGCCAGCACACATTCACGTCCAAGGCTTCTGCTGTAGGGCAGAACCTCATGCAGAATTGCCAAGTACGGGATGTCTCTCCTTGGCAACCCCAAGACCCTATAAATTCCCATCTCACCTTCTTCTCAGAAGGATCCCTGCCACGAAATCCCACTAGAGAGGTAGATAACATTAAGTAGGTTTAATGGGAAGCCATGTTTATAACAACCCTGCAAGGTAGGTACTACAGAGACAAAGGCCCGGCGAAATTCAATGAAAGTAAGGCACCAGCTGAAGTCATGCTGCTACTCAGTAGTAACAGTGCAGGGGGGAGGGGTGGAACCCAGGCCAGTCTGGCCCTCCACATGCTGCCTGGTGCAACAGAGAAGCAGATGCTGTTTTGGTGGCAGGAGCTAGGTGGGCAGCTGTCAGTAAGCACACGCCACCACGGGAGCTCGGAGAAAAGAGCAGTTTCTTCTTTTTTTTTACCAAAGCTGTTTCATTCCAGGAAAGCAGACCGGGCAGGCAAAGGAGAGCACATGAGTAGGTGGCTTGTGCCAGGTGTTCTGCCATGCTGTCCTGAAGGGGAGAAGAGAGGCTTCGGCAGGCCCCGCCATCTCCACTTCCCAAACTCGGAAGAACGGCTGGGGTCCCCGGGAGATGGCTGCTCCAGGCTGACAGCTCCCTGACCAGACAGCAGCGACACCCAACGTGCTGGGGTCCAAGACCCTGGCGAAGCAGCTGCAGGCTTTGGCTGCCCCACGGCTCACCCACCCTCATCAACTGATGTCCGGCCACTAGGCTGGATCTGTCAGTGATCCCGCTGCAGGCCTAGACATATAGTGCACATCAGCTGGGGCTCCTTCCAAAGCTTCAGGCTGGAGACTCAATGGCAGAACCTACCTAAATGGCACGTCCAAACGAGCAATTCAGCAGCTGTACCTAAAGGATACAATAGGTGAATTACTTTCACCCTTGACCCCTGCCTGCTCCTCTTTCCTCCTGGCCAGTCAATCCACGAATCCCACTAATAGACCACCAAGCCTATTTCTTTTTTTTTTTTTTAAGTTCATTTATTTATTTTTGAGAGAGAGAGAGAGAGGAAGGGATAGAGAGAGAGAGGAAGAGAGAGAGAGAATCCCAGGCAGATTCCATACTGTCAGTGCAGTCCCATGCAGGACTCTGTCGCTTGAACCGTGAGGTCATGACGTGAGCCGAAGTTGGACCTTAAAACGACTGAGCCACCCAGGTGCCCCTAAGCCTATTTCTAACAGCTGCTGGGACAGAGACATCTGTGTCCTGGTCACCACTGTATAGCCACACCCAAAAAATTAACCAAGACCAAAAAAGCAACCTTTGGTTTGATTAGGAGAAAGTTTCCATAAGTGCAACTCACAAGAGCTATTCGCCTCTAGGCCAATCGCCCATGGAGTCCATATGGGGCAGATTTACTCTAGCGATTTTATTTCATAAAACAGTAAAGTCTGCATGTATTCCATCTATGACTGCTCGTGCAACGTGATTATCTGTTCAAATTTCTAATTCCTGGAGGACACAGGGCCCCAAACTCCTGAGTTTCTCCACGCAGTACTCCCCCACCTGACTGACCATCTCACCTACCTCATGTATGCCTTTGATGCGCTCCTTCTGTCAGGCTCCAGGCCTTGAAGTCACCTCCAGCTCCTTCCACGCCTTCACCCACCGCATATTCGGTCACTAAGCTACACTGATCAAAATTTCTGAGTTTGTTCCCGCCACCCTGCCATCTCTAGCCCCACTGTCATCACCCCAATGAAAGTACCCACCCCCAAAACTACAGGAGCCCTAGCTCGATTCGCATTCAAGCTCTCCCCACCTCTCAACCTCGCTTATCACTCCACTTCCAGGACAGCCACAGCAAATAACCACTGTCCCCTAGCTCATAACTGGCCAGCCCATCCGGCCTAACCTTACAAGACCCACCATTACAACCCACAGAGGATTCAGTCCTGCTTTCCAGTCTCCCCCTCTTCCTTACATGTGTGCGGAACCCAGTCCCAGCTCCGTGCCTCGGTCCCCTCCTCCCACAAAATGCCACTTTTTCAGATCCCATCCAGGTGTCCAGACCAGTAACTTTGCCAGATTTTACTGATTATTCATTCTCATGTCTGAAATCTCCATACATTACAAGTGCCATGTTATTTAAAACTTAAATACCCTATTTAGTGCTGCAGGGTCTAACCTCCTGACACATCAGGGCTTAAGTCACTTCTGTGTCATATACCAGTCTTTGAACAAGTCCCTGAACAAGCTACCTAACCTCTCTGACTCTCAGTTTCCTCTTCTGTAAAATAGAGTAACAATAGTAGTTATAATTTACAAGCCAGTTACTACTGTAATTAAATGAGATGTATATAAAATTACCCAGTACCGTGTTTGACACCTAACAGATACACAAAATTGGCACTCATATTCCACCATGCTAGAAACATCCATGCCATACCCATCTTTACTGTGGTCCTGTTTCCCTCCTAAATACTCAAACTCTCCCAGGGCAGTGCCACATGCATTGTAGGTTCTAAGTAAGTATTAATGCTTGCTAATTAACACAAAACTTTTATTTAATTAATTAATTTATTTTGAGAGAGAGAGCGAGAAAGCCCAGGAGCACAAGCAGGGAAGGGACAAATAGAAAGAATCCCAAGCAGGCGCTGCACTGTCAGTGTGGGGCCCAATGTGGGGCTCGAACTCATGAACCGCGAGATCATGACCTGAGCTGAAATCGTAAGTCGGACACTTAACTGAATGAGCCACCCAGGTGCCCCCAAAACATTCTATTTTTAATCTCATCACAGGAAGCACATACTATTGTGCACCTCAAGCAACATCTCTAGTCTGCAGGCACATTCAGATTCATTCAATTCTTGTCATTATTGTATTGACCTCCTGTTCCAGCCCTAAAAATAGCTGCTCTTGTCCCCATCTTCCCTATGCACGGGACAAGGGGAGTCCTGGGCTGACGGCCTACAATACGGGACGTGCAGCAGCACAGATGCCTGGGCTACATCCACAGAGACCAGCCCTCCTGTCACTTCCCTCAGGGCCACCATGTGTGAACACCTCTACCAAGATCCCTGTGGCATCTAGAATCACAACACACAAAACACTCAGCAAGTACCCAAGACAATTTTCCCTAGCTTGACAAGGGTCAAGCTTACAACTTTTCAGATTATAATATGACAGAATAATATATGGTATTGGTTAATTTTAATAACATTTTTTTATTCCAAAAGATATGCTCATGATTCTTAAAAAATAGGGGGAAAAAAAGGGACAGATGCAGCATGACTAGCACAGGTCTACAAACGGCACAGTCTTCTGTCTTCTCTTTTCCCTTTAATTCTCTAAGACCCCAACTGTTCCATGTCCTCGACAAGCAGTATCCCAACCATGATGGAGATGTACAGGGTGTTTTGAAAGCACAGGAAAACAAGTGTCTAACTCAGCTGGAGGGAGGAGGGGCAGTGGTGAGGGCCTCACAGAGAACAACCAAGCTGGTTTTTAAAGATCAGTGGGGTTTTCCCAGGGGGGTGAGAGGTTGGGAGAAGCCATTCCAGGCCAAGGGAGGAGCATAAGCCAACACATGGAGTGCTGAAAGCATGGAGCGTGTGAAGAAGGCAAAGTCCCTTGGCCAAAGGGACTGTAAGTAGAGGGCGGGTGCTAAGTAACAACACTGGCAGGGAAAGTTGGATCGACTTGGTAAACTGATTTCAGGTGCTGTGTTAGGAAAGTCTCAATGGTGCTTTGAAAACATCTAGGCAGGGAAATGGCATGGTAAGACCCATGTGTTAGAAAAACTGAGTGCACTATGGCAGACTGGAAGGGAGGCAAAGTAGTCAGTGAAGAAGCTTCTTGCGCAAGAGTCCAGGCAAGAGATGATGAGGGCTTGGGCCTGGGCCGAGGATAAGAGAGGAGCCTACACCAGAACCTGGTCTCTAATGGGAGCCACACCATGTCCACAGCAGCATTACACACAACAGGCAAAGAATGGGAACAACCCAAGTGTCCAGCGGCACGTGAATGGATAAACACGATGCATTATACACATACACTGGAATGTTACTCAGCTTTAAAAGGGAAGGAAATTGTGACACAGGCTACAACATGAACACCCCCTGAAAACATTACGGCAAGTGAAATAAGCCAGTCAAAAAGGATGACGACCGTGTGATCTTGCTTAGATACAGGACCTAGAGCAAATTCATAGAAACAGAAAATAAAATGGAGGTTGCCAGAGGCTGGGAGGATGGGGCATGGGGAGTTATTGTTTAAGGGGGGGACAGAGTTTCAGTTTTGCAAGATGAAGAGTTCCAGAGATGGCTGGTAGTGATGGTTTCGCAACAGTGTGAACGTACCTAAGGCCTACTGAACAGCAGACTTAAAAACGGTGAAGATGGCAAATTTTATGTTATGTGTATTTCACAGTTTCTTTAAAAGCAGGAGAGGGAGAGGGAGGCAGAGTTGATAATATTGTACATCTCCTAGCCTGTGGCCCTAAATGAAGTGCAGCACCTTTACGGAGCTCCAGCCCACAGAAGGACAACACAGGGGAGTGGAAAGAGAATTCGGAGTTGCACAGATGTCCAGACTCATTACAACTGAGAACAAAAACTTTCCCAAAAGGCTCCCTGAAAGGATCAGCATCGTCCCTTACACTCCTGAACTCTAAAAACGATACAACTTAAAAGGTAATTAATGGCAGCCAAAAAGAGATAGGAAATGACTTCTTCATTACTCATTTGGAAAAGTGGGATTCTAGCGTACATGGGGCAGATTACACAAATAAATCCATTCACTCCTTTCTGAAACCCAAAGAAAAGAACTGTAAAAATGTTATTTTCTTTAAAGTGTATTTATTTTTGAAAGAGAGAGAAAGCACAAATCAGAGAGGGGTAGAGAGAGACAGAGAAAGAGAGAATCCCAAACAGGCTCCGCACTGTCAGTGCTGAGTCCGATGCAGGGCCTGAACCCACGAACTGTGAGATCATGACCTGAGCCAAAGTCAGACACTTAACCAACTGAGCCACCCAGGCACCCCGCAAAATATTATGTTTTTAAACACATAAACCATAGAAACAGGACTGAAGATGGAGAAGCACTAAAAGACTAAGACGAGCTGACAAAGCTGAACCCTAGGCCTGCAACAGAGAAAACCAAGACCCTATCTTACATATACCCCTGAATTTCCAAAAGGCTCCACAACCGGAAGCTCCAGGTAACTCTGGAAACTGGGGTGAAATAAGGGGTAAAACAAGACGGAAAGTTTGGGGGCGCCTGGGTGGCTCTGTCAGTTGAGTATACGACTTCATTTAAGCCCCACATCAGGCTCGTGGGAGCCTGCTTCGGATCCTCTGTCCCCCTCTCTCTGCCCCTCCCCTGCTTGTGCTGTCTCAAAAATAAACAAACATTTAAAAAAAAGAAAAAGGGAGAAGGAAGGTTTGGAAATCCATCCAGGTAAGCAGTCAGAAACCCAAATCCCTCCTCCACTCCCAGTGGTGCCTCCCACACTGGTAACCCCTGGAGATTTATTCTCTGAAGCAGGTAAAAACACAGCAGTCGGGTCTGTGGGACAAGGAGTTCAGGTAGGAATAAGGGTTCCATTCTGAATACATGGAGACTTAGAGGTGTATGTGTAATGTATGTCTATCAGTCCAGATGTAGACCCAAAATACCAACTATTCTAGGTATTTCAGGCAGGGAGGCGTTTAACACAGGGCATTAGAGGTTTGCATAACAATCATGGCTGGAGCTGTGAGAGCCAAGGTCAAAGAAACCACCATTCATGTTCAGGAAATCAAGATGCACAAGCATCTTAAGTAACTGCAAAGATGATCCCAGCTCCCCCATGGCTGAGGTAGCTCTGAGTCCCAGACGGATACTCCGAAGCTGATGAAAATCCCACATCTGGTATGTGCCTTTGCTGCAATAGCAGTAGCAGCTTCTTCTGAAACTCTCGCTGGCAGAACCGAAATCAGAATCCTCCTGTCAAAGGATTCTGGCAACTGTAGTGCCCAGGTTCCCAGCCCCTACAACATGGGAGATGGCTTAACAAAACGGGTTGAGGACCGGGAGACCGTATCCAGCCAGTATCCAACATCCAGATGCCAAGACCACCCTCGCGCTCTCCTCCCACTCAGTTCCCTGCTCCCCAAGTACTGGCGGGCAGACCTTCCCTTTCCCGGCAAAAGAGGACAAAAATCTCCCAGCCAGTGGCCAAAGGAAAAAAACAGGGTGCTAAAATTTTAGGTTCTCAGAGAAACAGCCCAGCCAGATCACATTACAGTGACGCTCACAGAAGAATAAGGTATTCTCATCTCCAAAAAGGCCAACAATTCCCAGCAAAGTAGCTGTAATTTTTTTCTAAAGGAGTCAAATTCTCTACATTTTAATTTGCTTCAAAAAAATGGGCATGAGTTTAAAAAATAATGTACGTGACACATACGACTTCTATAGTTGAGCTAAGATTAACAATCAATTATTCAATCCCCACATATGTGAAAACATGAACCCATAAAAGCCACAACACAGGTGAGATGTGTTACTGAAGCAGCCAGTTGTACTTTCTTACCTAAACTCTAGATCTTGGGTTTTCAAAGTATGACCTGTCATGCCCCCAAACCCTTAGTGATCTACAAGGTCAAAACTATTTTCATGACATGAACTTATCTGCCTTTTTCACTCCTGTTCTATCCTGAGCATACAGGGGCATTTTTCAGAAGACTACATGACATCTGATGACATCATCAGCCTAATAACTAACAGAGTAGAAGTTGTTTTCAATTTTTCTGTCTTAATCTCTAATATGGTAAATATAAATAGAAACCACACAAAATCTCTTTGGGGTCCTTGAAAATATCTGAGTATACAGGGGTCAAGAATCTTGAGAATCATTGCTATAAAACAATGTTTTAGAGGCGCCTGGGTGGCTCAGTCGGTTAAGCATCTGACTCTTGGTTTCGGCTCGGGTCACGATCTCTCGGTTCATGAGTTCAAGCCCTGCTTTGGGCTCAGCACTGCTGGTGCAGAGACTGCTTGGGATTCTCTCTCTCTCTTTCTCTCAAAAATAAATACATAAACTTAAAAAAAATGTTTTTGTTAGTTGCTTTTAGAAAGGAACTTTTAATATGTAAACCTGATTAGAATTAGTTTGTTTATATCTTCAAAGAGGAAAAAATAAATGTTTTACTATCTTGTATCTGTTGATCCCTTAGGAGGAGGAGTTTTCTACACAGATCTCAAATTATTTTTCCCCTACAGTAACCACCATGATGACAAGTCTCATTGCCTGGAAGGCAGCACACAGTGAGTCCCTAACAGGAACTGTTCCTACAAGTAAAGGATCGCAAAGCCTTTCCCAATGGATATGTAAAACAGCCCCTACCATGAGGCCCCAGTTCCCCAGAGTTTTACAAAGACTTTCAGGAATGTGGAGAACCAGCAACCCCTAACATCACCAAGGGGCCTCAGAGCTTCAGAGAATGGGAAACAAGATCCCTCTGACAAAATAATGCTGATGCTGGAAGGGAAGGAGAGGAATGAGGCACTCTCACATCCTCTCGAGCCACCTCTGCAGCTGCGTGTCACAGCAGGTGTGGCCTGAGACCTCTCTCTTCTCAGCAGCTGCTGGTGCTGGGAAGCCTGCTCAGCCCCTCTGGCACAAATACAAACCTCGAAGAGTGAGAGCATTTCACTCCTGGAGCACCTTTGATCAACAGACCACGGGAGCCAGTGGATAAACACTCCCCTCGTCCATGTCCCAGGCGGAGGACACTGAGATACATTCAACAGTTCCCCAGGGAGTCCCTGGCTGGATTGAGCACCAGTGGTCCACTGCGGCAGCGGGCTCCATAACTCACTCTTGGATTGGCTTTCCCTTTTTCCTTTTGTTATTATTCCCTTGGACGTTCTTCCTCTTATGTTCCCTGGGATACCCTTCCAAAATAAACTGCCCATGCTAAGCTCCTGTCTCAGTCTTTCAGTTGACCCCACCTAAGACAAGGCATAAGATAAGCCCTCCACATCCAGACAGGTGGGGAAGGGACATAGCACAAGAGTGGCCCTCCTTGTCCCTATTCCTAAAGCTTGGCAAAAAGCTTCACATCTAGCAGATGTTTTAAAACTTCCAGTTAAGTGAAAAGAGAAGGAAGTGATGACAAACTATGGAAGACAGACTGTAACTAACTGCTCTGTTGTATGACATAGACTCTAAGTAAAATGGGCTTCAGAGAAAGGGATGAAGTCTCAAGTAGAAAGGGAAGGCTGAGAAAGACTCCCGAAGATGATCAAGAAAGGAAGGTGGCTCCAGGAAAGGAAATATGAGTCTTAGCCACTGGAGACCCAGAGACTGGCCTCCCCAGAGCTGGCAACCTAGAAGCTGAGGGGAGGCAGGACAGAGTGTATGCAGATGAATGAGGGATTCGACAACCAAGGAGAGAAGTAGAGTTTATATGGTGGTCCATGAAGGCTTGTGAGAAAAGTGCGGACCAATGTCTTCACTTAACCACACCAACCTTTCTATATAACTCTGAAGACAAACACTTGGGCTTACAACCCGTGACTGACTCTCTTTATCTCTTTCTTTTCTTCCCATAGTGATTACTACTTGGCCAGGCACTCTTCACATATTAATTTATTTAATCCACAAAACAACTCCATGAGGTAGGTTCTATTATTGCCCCCATTTTACAAAGGGAGAAACTGGACCACAGACAAGTTACACAGCTGGGAGACAGAGCTTGGGTTCAAACCCTGCCAGTCTGGTTCTCTCTCTCACATCTGTCCCCCACAGTCAATAAAGTCACCACATTTTACATGATAATCCTACATGATTCCTTTCACACTGTTTCTTATATGTTGTATCCTCAGCATTTTCAGGACCTATAACCACATGTAATTCATACATTTCCTAGGCATTAGTTGAGTTCCTGGCATATACATATGCCAGATGCTGCACCAGCAGCTGGGGATAAAGATGCAAAGTCCTCACTCTCCAGGAAGGTCCCATTACACATCTTGCAAGATGAACCAAGTCATGGAGAGGTGAACCTGTAGGTCAAGGTGAGAAGATGGGCCTGGGATGAAATTGGGATGAATTGGTAGGTGAAAAAAACAAATTCTCACTCATTCCAGAAGTGTTACTGAGTATCTGCCATGTGCAAAGTCCTAGAAGACAGGAAGGAAAGGAAGGAACACTGAAATGTTACCATACAGTACAACCCAATCCTCATACCCACACAGGTGAGGAATAACAAAGTTGTTCACACCACGCCTGAGACATAGTAGACACATAATAAAAAAATGACCAATTTAGTCTTCCTCTAACTCCACTTTAAATCACATAACTTATAGTTTTCCATAACTGACCACATAAAATCAAGATCCTATTGTAGGTATTCAAGGCTCTCATCGTCTACTCTCTACTTACTTGGTTCTGACCTCACTACTTATTAAATCAATCTTTTTCTTCCCAATACATCACAGGCAAATAAGGAGAACATATTCACACTTTACGTGTCTGCCCATGTGATTTACCTTTACTGCATGTTGGTCTTTTTTATTTCTATCCCTCTTTACCTATGGCTAGTTTCAAAAGTATCCAATGCTGGGATGATAATTTTTTCCACTCACATGGTTTTGGCCTTTCCTCTACCACAGTCCTATGGCACTTGTAGATTAAAGCCTCTGGTGTGTTTGGCACCAGTGGATTTAACTGTTTGGCTCTTACAGTTGAGCATGTAGGAGCTGGCACACAGTAGGTGCTCAAGAACCTGTATGTGATTCATGATGAAGCAGTATCAGAGAGAAAGATCTTGCGCTATCATACATAGTGTTTTGACATCACTTGTTATAAAACCTTCTTTCTCTTTCTCCCCATAGATAATGAAATATAATGATTCATCAGCCTTGTAAATAAGCCCAGTCTCCCCAAGGAACTACTGTGACATGAATGAAATCATCATTTTACACTGGACACGATGCTTCTAGAATAGTGTTTGGCACACAGTTAACTCCCAGTAACTATTTGTGGAAGTGAATTAAAACAATCAGCTTTTTTTTCACACCTGCCACATACTATATAATGTGGTAAAGATTTTTAATACCAAAGTTTTAAGAATTTGAAGAGCAGCACAGATCAAATACAGTAAAAGTAGCTTTATCCACTCTACATGTTGTGCTATCCTGAAAGACTAGGCCACTCTCTTCTTCCTGGACTTCACAATCTGTCAGTTGCTTAAGTTAGGGAAGACCATCATCCCTCTCCACCCTCAGGAGCTATTAATGGGAACCTGCCCATCACTAGACACAAAATCTGAAAATGGCATTTTCAAATACTTTGTGGAGAACAGGATTTAATGACACCGCTGATAGTCACTTTAAGTAGTGTGATCACAATATGTAAGTATTAAATACAACCATCTCATTCCACTTAGACCTTTTTGAAAGAAAATAAATAATGAACGAGAAGCAAAATTTTTATCCCCCAAATGATCTGAAATTAGCATAAAAGAAAAACTAAATATCCTAGAGAGAGGATATTAATTCTGGGACTCCAATGTATAACAAACAAATATGCTCTGACATCAGCCAATATCAACCCACCAGATAATAAAGGATACTCTGGAAAATTGGCCTCTCATTTGGTTTTTCTTTTTTTTCCCCCTCCAACGATACTCTACATAATGTGAATAAAATGTGTTAGACTATTGTTTGAAACCTGCCTCAGTCCCTCTAATCCAATGCACCTCCCGGTTGCATTGAGATCTGCCGGTGACACATGAGATCTAAAGTGGGTGGATAAAAATAACCTGGTCCTCAAAAAGACATGATAAACGCCAGACAGCTGAGTCACTTTGAAGCCCATCTGACTCTTGAAAGGGACATTCACCCTCCTTTTCCTTGTCACACATATACATACCACCTGGTGAAAAACACCACCAACCTCCCTGGGTGGAAGGCGGTGATCTGTCGTAACTTCCCCCTCCAGCCTCAGGTCACAACCCGCGACTAAACTTTTCATAATTTATACTAATGCATCTCAGCCCCAGCTACTCATTTAGAAGAGGAAGGGGAAAGACTTAAAGGAACCGTAATAATCCAGTAGACCCCCTATTTCTGCTGCCCAATTGGAGGCACCCGAAGGTTTCCTGTGACATTCTAACGGGAAGAAAAGGAGTGGGGGAGCAATGCAAAGTGGAGATAGAAAAGCTCAGCGAGGAAATCAGAATCGTCCAGGAGCGGGAATCCCTGGGCAGAGCAAACGGTCCCAGAAAGAGAAGGGTTGTGCGTGTCTACGGGGGATCGATGCGGTCCACCCGCCCGCTCTCCACTCTCGCCCCGGGGAGGACGCAAATCATCCGCAACGTGCAGTTCAGATCAGGGAACTCTTCCATTGGATCTACCTTTCAAACGGTGGCGGGGCTGGGGCCAGGCAGCTGGGAGCCGGGGCCAGGCAGCTGGGAGCTGGGGCCCAGTCAGCCTAGGAAGGCTGGCGGAGCTAAGCCTCGGCGACCAGTGCTCAGCTGCAGCAGCCTCGGGGAAAGGAGCGCCCGGCACGCAGCAGGCGCTCACTAAGTGTTTTCCGAACTGCAGTGCCCCTGAGCCAACTCCGCCGCCGCGGGAGGAGGTCCCCCGGCTGCCACTGCGCATCTTCTCCCCCGGCTTCACGTGCCGCCCAGTTCCGCGGCTCGCGGCCGCCACAGGCCGCTGGCACCGCGACCCTCCCCCGAGGCGCCGCGAGCGCCGCCGAGCCTCACTTACGGGGGAGTCGTACGAGAAGGCGCACTCGTTCTTGTACACCCTGTCCCCCGACCTGGGCACGCGGATCGTGGGCATGTGGGGCACCAGCAGCTCGCCGATGTCTCCCGCAGCCATCTTCCTGCTGCCGCTGCCGCCCGGCATGCCGAACAGGGCGCCCCGGCGCTGCATGGCCGCGGCGCGCACCCGAGCCGAGCCGAGCCGAGCCGGAGCGCTGGATCTGCCCGCGGCGGCGGCGGCGGCGGGCTGCGCGGGCGACCGGGGCCGAGCCGGGGCTGGCGGGCGGAGCGGGCCGCGGGGCGGGAACGGGCACCGGGGGCCTGGGGCGGACGAGCGGGCGTGGGGGGGGAGGGGGACGCTGCTATTTTTAATCCAATGGCGAATCGCCGGCCCAGCTGCAGCGTCAGGCGGGGCGCTGGGGAGCGCCAGCCGCAGCGCGCCGGGGAGGGGGCGCTGGAGAGGGGCCCTGCGCCCCGATCCGGCTCGGCAGCGGGGGGCGGGAGACTAACCCCCGGGGCGCGGGCGCGGGAGCCGGAAGCGGGCGGGGGGGGGGGACACCCCCCTCCCGCCCCCGCCGACGGGCCGCGGTGGGGCTGCCCCAAGGTGTTTTCTACCCTAGATCGTTAGGTTGCGAAGGGGCAACTCCGAGGCAGCTAACACAAAGGGCAGAATTGGGGGGGAGTTAACAACCGCTTGCTTTTAAAACAGCTGAAGATAAAAGCGGGTACTTCCCCTGCCTGGGTAGGGATAGGATTCGACGTGCAAATCGGGATTGCACAGCTCCGGGCCCAAATCTAAATTTGCGCTTTGCACTTAGGTGTTAACCTCACTAAACCTTGTTCTTCACTTTTTTAGCATCTAAAGCTTATTGAAAGAGAATAGAACAGGATCCAGTGAGGATGGACATATATTTTTGCAATAATACAGATTTTTCCTACGCATGGAGAGGAAGATCAAGATTTTTTTCGGGGAGGCTTTATATTTTTCTCTTTGGAACGTATTTTGCGTGATGTGTTCGAGGCTTCTGCGTTGAACATTGAGTAGCCTCGTTTGAAGATCTTATTCAGACACACATATTCCTGTCTTGCAGGTCCAATTCCTCAAAATAAATAATGAAGGGGGGGGGGACTAATTTGCAAACTAGCTTGCCCTACAGCATACTCTTATTTTCTCCAAAAAAAATTCTTAAAACAGGTTCAGTTCCTCTGAGGTTCGCTAACTACACGCAGCGTAAAGGGCGGTAATTCCTGACAACTACTGGAACGCAGAAATAGCAAGAAATAGTGAATAAAAATGCTTATTTCTATAAGCCTCTCCCAGATCAAATTGTCTTTAAAATATCGGGTTTTTTTCTCCTTCCCATTATTTCTGTTACTCTGCGTGATTCTGCAGATGTGCGGGTTCAGCTGGGAGACAGGAAAGGTACCTGGAATTTGATGTGAAACAGGCAGAGATGAACCCTCGCTTGCCCAACTCTTCTTTTTATTTTATTTTTTAACGTTTTATTTATTTTCGAGACAGGGAGAGACAGAGCATGAACGGGGGAGGATCAGAGAGAGGGAGACACAGAATCTGAAACAGGCTCCAGGCTCCGAGCTGTCAGCACAGAGCCCGACGCGGGGCTCGAACTCACGGACCGCCAGATCAGAGCCCGACGCGGGGCTCGAACTCACGGACCGCCAGATCATGGCCAGAGCCAAAGTCGGCCGCCCAACCAACTGAGCCACCCAGGCGCCCCACTTGCCCAGCTCTTCTAAATTCTCATACCATCAGGCAAGGCTCAAGCAGACTTCACATCCAGGTTCATGGATGATGCTTGCTTGTCTAATTACAGGAAAAACTTTACCCAAAAGCACTCAAAACCTACAGTTTAAACATTTTTTAGATTAAACGCAATTTAAATCGAGACAGTTTTTCACCCTTCAGACTGATAAACATATATTGCGTTGGCCTGGGTATAGGAAACAGGCCTCATATACATTGTTGGTGGGAGTAAAAACAGTAAACAATAACAATATTACTGACCATAATTTGATATGCATATACTGTTTCCAGTATATGATGCTGCAGATGACCAGGAATTCCTCATCTAGACATTTATGCTACCAATAACTTCACACTGTGTAAGGATATTTGTTAGAGCATTGTTCATAGTAAAAAAAAAAAAAAAAAAAAAAAAAAAAAATGGAAACAGCCTAAAGATCCATGTGCAGGTAGTGGTTAAAATACAGCACTGTTGAGAAGAAGGAAGCACTTGGTGTGTGGTGATGTGGAGCAATATCCAAATCACATTACTTGAGAAAAAAAGCAAAGTGTAAGTCGGTGTGCAAAAGCAAGGACTGCATGCAAGGCACTCTGGTACACCCTGCATACCACAGGCCTTCCTTGCAGGTGGTTGCACCTGTGGTAAATATTCTATCTATACACATCTAGAGGCTACTACACACACACACACGCGCGCGCGCGCGCGCGCGCGCGCACACATAGTATATGTGTGCGCATGCATGTGCATGCGTGCGTGTGTGTTTCTGTGTATTTGGCCTTCAGATGTTTCTAGAAGACTACATAAGAAACTAATGACAGTCAGGCTCTATGGAGAGGAACATAAAGCCAGAGATTAGAGAGCGATCCACAGCCAGTCTTTACCTTTCTCTAGAAAGGTACGTTTTTATTATGTGTAACTATTACTTTAAAAAATAATTAAAGTAGCCTGGGTGGCTCAGTCAGTTGAGCTTCCGACTTTGGCTCAGGTCGTAATCTCATGGCTGGAGAGTTTGAGCCCTGAGTTGGGCTCTGTGCTGACAGCTCAGAGCCTGGAACCTGCTTCAGATTCTGTGTCTCCCTTTCTCTACCCTTCCCCCACTTTCCCTCTGTCTTTCTCTCTCTCTCTCTCTCTCAAAAATAATAAAACTTAAAAATAAATAAAAATAAAAAATAATAATAATTAAAACTCAATTATACACTCTAAGTTCAATAATCAGTTAACATGTTTTTGGTATATTAGGTTCACATACTTATATTGCTTTTAAGATGTCATTGCAAATGGGTAAAAACCAACATACATTTTGGCAAGACTGGAAAGACATGTAAAATTTAAAGAGTTATGTTTAGAATTTGGTTATAGGATTTTGTTTCTATTTTCAAAATGTCTTCAAAGATATTACATTTGGTTTATAATATAAAAATGTACCAAGACAAAAAGAGAAACTTCACTGAAAAAACCTGGACCAATTACAGAAACTTTTAATTTAATTTTACAAATTCTACATATGAATTTATAACCAGAAAAGTTTTCAACCAGCAATAATGGTGCTTCATGTAAACCTCATTGGCACTAACACTGCCACTGCCCAAAGTTCAACCTGACTATTTTACTAATGGACCAGTTTCTGCATGTAGATCTTGATCAAAGAACAGGAATAAAGTGATGATGGGTAAACAACTTTCACTTCCAACATAAGTTCACAGTCCTTCTGAAGAGATGTCAGAGAACCTAAGACTAAGAACTAACTTGTGTCCCATCAAGTATTCAGTCCACCATGTCACTCTACTGCTCAAAAGCCTCTTTGTAGGACATTGGCAGTGAGTTTGCCTCCCATGGCCTTGCATTCAAGGACCTCACTCTTTGGCACTCTCTCAGACTTGACTCCCACACCTTCTTCTGGTGAGGTGGATTATATTGTACCCAGGGATACATGTACTTGTCTCCTAGCCTTTGTTGAAAGCTCTCCACTCTCATTTGTATCTTCTCAATCCTTTCAAGCCTTTTCTGACTGTTCCAACCTTCAGGGATGGGTCTTAAATGCAGACAGCCCCTACTGCCTGTGCCTATCATCGCATACTGCCATGTGACTTCTTTTGTACTGTTAATTCGTCTTCATTCCCTATCCTTTCCCTCTCTAGAGATAATACACTGTTTGAAAGAAACTCTTTCTTAGGATCCTTGCACATTGTGGAAACTCAGTGGAATAGTGCCCGCCCATAAAGGTACTGCTCTGTTTATTTTGGGCACCCAATAAGTATCTACGAGGTGAATGACTCACATCTGTGACATTGTAATAGATATGTTTTGCACTCAGCTTTGTGTTTTATGTAAAATACATTGTTTCACAAATGCTGTTCCCAGAACTGACATGGGTTACATTAAAACATGACATGAATGTTACTGTGACTAATGCCAAAAAGGGGAATTGGGGAAATCTACAGAGAAAAAAGATATCTTAAGTATTTCAATTAGTAGAATAGCTCTTGACCTCAGATGCCCTCCAATAATGCTCAGTGATCTGGTAAAGCCATATACGGTGATAGCTTGTTTTGGGGCATATCCATAAAATTTTCTATCCTGGCAGCTAGCCTCCACAAGAAGCACGGGTTATTAAGTGTAAAAACAATAGATCAGTGCTTGAGAAATGTACTGCTTTTTCCATTTAAGAAAATCTCTAGGGACTCCTGGGTGGCTCAGTCAGTTAAGCATCCAGCTTTGGTTCAGGTCATGATTCTTGTGGTTCATGAGTTCAAGCCCCACATAGGTGTGTCTCCTGTCAGCACAGAGCCTGCCTTGGATCCTCTGTCTCCCTCTATCTCTGCCCCTCCCCCCTCTCAAAAATAAACATTAAAAAAAAGAAAATTCTATATTACCATCAAAAGTCATGTTATAAGAATATTCATTGACATGGAAAAATGTTCACTATAATGCAAACTTCAAGAATTGGTAATAAATAAACATATGCACTATTATTTGTTTAAATACATATACACATACACATATATATAGGCATAGCATAGAATAGAGATTAGATTGGAATGGGTCATATGTTAATGGTAGTTATCTCTAAGTGAAAAAAAGAAATTTTGTGCTTTTCTGTGTTCTTGCAATGTTTTACATTAACTATCCATTTATTTTTTTTTTAAATGTTTATTTATTTTTGAGACAGAGAGAGAGCATGAACGGGGGAGGGTCAGAGAGAGAGGGAGACACAGAATCTGAAACAGGCTCCAGGCTCTGAGCTGTCAGCACAGAGCCCGATGCGGGGCTTGAACCCACGGACTGCGAGATCATGACCTGAGCCGAAGTCGGTCGCCCAACCGACTGAGCCACCCAGGCGCCCCCACTTATTATTTTTTTAATAGGGGAGATAATAACTTTTTATACCATCACTGATTATGTCAATTTCTTTGCCACTTGCCCTCTTTCTTATCTGTTTGTCCCTTTCACCACGCATATAAAACTAAACAAGTTTCTTATGGACAATCTGCATAAGTAAAAGGTAGGTTCACACTGGAATGAGCAAACTCCTTGAACAATTCTTAACATCAAGATGAGATAAGCTGTTAGTCAATTTAAAAGGAAATCTGAGATCCCTGTTCACCTCTTGGGGTTCTGTGATGTGTAATACTCACCACAGTTCTTCCAGAAGCCTGACTCATAAGTTACTCATAGAGATAGGTAGGCATATTGCCTTTCAGGCCAGTCTGACACCATCCGTACTCATGTCCACTGTCATTTCCATGTACACACAGGAAGACATGTCCTCTGCTCAGGTGTAGAAAAGACTATTGTAAACACAGTAAAACACACACACACACACACACACACACACACACACACCATGGGGCCACAGATTACTTTTCAGACTTCCTAGTAAATGGGCAAAGCAACCTAAATATGATACATACTGGCTCCAAAATCCAAAGAAACTCATCAAACATTGTGCCTCATTGTTAGTGATAGGGAGCTCAAGATGAAGAACTTAACCTTCATTTTTCTATATTATTAAACTCCCCTCCGGAATTTCACTGGGATGGCAAGCCCCTGTATTTCTCAGAATATATCTCCTACCCTCTGTCACAGGACATCTGCCACCTCCTGCTCCCCAGGTCCTGTCTGCACATTGTCATTACTGTCGGGATTAACATGATGTCCTGTAGATGCTGATGGCCAAGACCAGGAGTCGGTGCACTGCGGCCCATGGACCAAATCCAGCCTGCCATCTGCTTTGTAAATACAGTTTTGTTGGACTCCAACCACACTCATCCATTTGCATATCATCTATGACTGCTTTTGTGCTATAACAGCAAAGTGCAACAGAAACCATATGGACCCAGGGTATTTATATCTGGCCCTTTATAGAAAAGTTTGCCAACCACTGGTCAAGATCAATACAGGTTATACGTTATGATCCAGAATCAGAGAATTGGCATCACTTTAGACTTGTGCTACTTACCTCCATATGATGGCAAACCTGTTTATCTGAATGGAACAAATGCTTTCACCAGAGCAGTAGCTGCAAAACAAATGCCAGGAGATGTGTTCATTTGCTTCAGTAAGGAGATCGTCTCTAGAATACCAGCTAAGTTGAAATCACCACCCTGTTAACTTTACCCTAGTCCACCAGCATTCTCCATTCTAATGGTGAAAATAATAGGAAATGATGGGAGAAAGAATGGGAATATGATAGCAATCATCAACTCTGTGTCTTCCTTGTCTTTGATATAGTTTCACTGGAAGAGCAGCTTTATTTCATGTTTACACTGTTGTTAGGGAGAGAAAACACCAGTGGCTCCCTCTTGGTTTTTCCTACTCTAGTAATGATTACTCCAACAGGGAAGGGAGCCATTGTGCAGATCCTACAGTTCACTAAGGTCATGTATTCCAATAATACTTTCAAGAGCTAGAGTACTATCTACAGGATGAGCTTGGGTCCCTCTCTGCCTACCATGAGGCAAACAGGAGTCAGAAGCTCACACATCAGGGGCACCTGGGTGCTCATTTGGTTAAGCATCCAACTCTTGATTTCAGCTCAGGTCATGATCTCACAGTTTGTGGGATCGATCCCCACATCAGGCTCTGCACAAATAGCATGGAGCCTGCTTGGGATTCTCTCTCTCCCTCCGTCTCTGCCCCTCTCCCCCTTTCTCGTTTTCTCTCTCTCTCTCTCTCTCTCTCTCTCTCTCTCTCTCTCAAAATAAATAAACACTTAAAAATAAATAGGGGCACCTAGGTGGCTCAGTCAGTTGGGTGTCAGACTTCGGCTCAGGTCACGATCTCACAGTTCTTGAGTTCGAGCCCCACGTTGAGCTCTGCTCTGACAGTGAAGATCCCACCTCAGATTCTCTGTTTCCCTCTCTCTCTGCCACTCCCCCACTCATGCAGCTCTTTCTCTCTCTGCATGAGAGAGAGAATAACATAAACATTAAAAATAATACAATAAAAATAAAAATAAATAAAATAAAAATTACAAAAAAACACATAAACTCACACATCATCTATTCCCAATAAGCCTCTGCTCTGGCAGATAAGAGTGGCATTCCACCAGGCTATAGTTCTCATCAGAGCCAGTTTCCAATAGTCTCTAAAAAGTTTGGATATTTCTCATTCTCCAGGACACAGTTACTAGGGGAGTGGTTACAGGGAAGGCCAGAAGGAAGGTGCACAGTGTCCATATTTGGTAATACTGTAGTATCTTTCTTGAGGAACCCAGCCTCTTCTTCAATCAAGAAGCTCTGTGGTAGGGGCGCATGGGTGGCTCAGTCAGTTAAGCGTCCGACTTTGGCTCAGGTCGTGATCTCACGGTTCGTGAGTTCGAGCCCCGCATTGGGCTCTGTGCTGACAGTCAGAGCCTGGAGCCTGTTTCCGTTTCTGTGTCTCGCTCTCTCTCTGACCCTTCCCCGTTCATGCTCTGTCTCTCTCTGTCTCATAAATAAATAAACGTTAAAAAAAAAATTTAAAAAAAAGAAGCTCGGTGGAATCAACTAACTCCTGTCTGTGACTGTGACTGTCTAGCATGGTGGCTTGATGCAGGTCTTTGCTTGCTAAACTTGGATTTGAGGAGGGTGGGATACATCTTAGTGGAATGTCCACTGCTTGCACTCCCAGGAGCCCCACAATAAACGATAGCCAGAGTTATCTGTGAATTAGCCATTCCCTAAGATCTGTTAATGCCAGCTTTGCTCCTGGCAGTGAATTACTACCACCTGGGGCATCTCCCTAGGACTCTTAGCCCCACAGAGATCAGAAAGCCCACTTCAGGGAAAACTCTTGTAAGAAGCACTCCGACCTGTTGGAATGATTAGTAAATTGCTTTTGAAAGACTCTGAGCCCCATTGGAGATATATTTGATAGGTCAGATTCAGCATTTCTGTGTCTTCAGTCCCTTCTTCTATGCTATGCCAAGGGACTTCTAACCGTTTTGTCATCCTTTAGCATGAGTCAGCATCTGGGCAACCCAAGTTTGTATTAGGATCATGCCCATGCCAATACATTTTATACAGAATGCCTGCTGAGTAAATACACATTGATCAAATTGGCTTGATCCAAATTCATGTTTTGCCCTGCTTGATTAAATATCCTCAAAATTCATTCCCACAAATATTGCCACATTTTATAGAATTTGCGGATCCCCATGATTCCTTTGACTATAGCTGCTGAATTCTTTCCACTCTGATTCTGCAGTTTACTCTTAGGGACCACGTTGAGTTATCAATGAAAACAGTTATCAGTAGAAAACACTGCAGGGGTGCCTAAAGGGAACAATGCTAATGAGATTCTGAAAGGAAGTGTAGCTTCCTTAGAAAAGGAAGTGTTAGAGGTGGAGTTCAGAAGGATTTCAGAATTGGGGATTCTCCATGTCTCCTACATACTCCTAGATTTTCCACGTCACTTATGGGGACCGTACTCTTTTCTCATCTGTGCCGTAACATGAACATAAAATAAGTGAAAAGAAAAGTGAGACAGCACTTTCAAAAGTTGGATTTGATTTCTGGACTCTCATTCTGCAGCTGCAAGCAGGAAATAATCATTTTATCATGGTCACATAAATACTTTGAGATTCATCCTATTCCTTAAAGACTGTAAATATTTGAGCATGCCCATCTCTTGCATCAAAATTGTCCAATGTCTTTTAAAACAGAGCCCTGGGGCGCCTGGGTGGCTCAGTCGGTCAAGCATCCAACTTCGGCTCACGATCTCACTGTCCGTGGGTTTGAGCCCCGCGTCGGGCTCTGTGCTGACTGCTCAGAGCCTGGAGCCTGTTTCAGATTCTGTGTCTCCCTCTCTCTCTGACCCTCCCCCGTTCATGCTCTGTCTCTCTCTGTCTCAAAAATAAATAAATGTTAAAAAAAAAATTTTTTTTTTTAATAAAACAGAGCCCTGACATTTCCTTCTCCCTGGGGTCTAGGGCAGCCACCTTCCCCCAGATCTTCGTGGTTCTGGACATACAATCACAGACAACACAAATGCTACCTTGGTTGATCTATTTCACCACTGAGTATTTATGGGCTGCTAGTTTCTGTCTCGAAATCTGAATGGAAATCTAACTGCCTTCTATTCAATTTGTAACTGAAAAACAATTCCAATACCCCCTCATCTCAGAATCTGCAGCTTGCAACACATTCTCTGAGACTCACAAAGTTAGAGTTCTTCTATTATAAGCAATAGAAACCAGCTCTGGCCTACCTAAGCAATAAGGAGTGTCTTGTAACAGTAATGGATGACTCCCAATACTGAAGGATAGGCTGAACTACCACAAACTAAAGATCCAAGGTCACAGTAGTGGCCACTTATAGACCTTCTTTCCAGATGCTGCCACCTGTTAATGGGACAATAATTTCATTCCATCCGTATGTGTCTCTGCTCAGGATCCAGATTTTTCTCATGGAAAACAGCCCATTCTGCAAAGAAGGTATGTTGATCACCAATACATACATACATACATACATACATACATACATATGTGCATAATTGCTACTATACTCACCTTGCAGAATTTGTTACAAGGATTTGAAATATCTGTAAAGCTCTTAGTCGACTTCTTGGAACATGCTAACCATTCTTATTGTTTCTATCATTATCCACAAATCTGACTCTTTCCTCCTGTCTATGGGAATGACAGCAGGTTACTTTGGGGAACTGCTTTCCTCCATACATATCTATAACTGTATCAGTCTACCCAATATTCATTGATTACTTCATGAACATTCATGCTTTTAATTTTTGGTCAAGATGTACCCCAGTTGGAATATATTCTCTTTCATTCACTAGATTTATCTAAATTCTACTTGCCCCACATTGTCCAGAAAGCCTATCACATACACTTACTGTCTATATCACTCGTTAGCTACTAACGTGTGTATATATTTTTTTTTCTAATTTTTTTTTTTGTTTTTAGAGACAGAGCGCAAGCCGGGGAACAAGGGAGAGGGGCAGAGGGAGAGAAAGAGAGAGAGAGAGACAGAGAGAGACAGAGAGAGAATCTTAAGCAGGCTTTATGCTCAGCACAGGGCCTGATGCTGGGCTTGATCCCACAACACTGGGATCATGACCTGAACTGTAATCAAGAAGCAGATGCTCATCTGACTGAGCCATCAGGCACCCCATATATAAATATATATATATATTGATCTTTTATTTATGCACTCTGTCGCCCTAACTAAATTGTAAGCTGCATGCAGCCAGAGATCATTGTAATACGTCTTTGTATCCCCAGGCCTAAACCTTGCTTCTACATAGAAAAGTTGCTCGCAATCCGTATCAAAATAACACCAACATTCTTCACAGAGCTAGAACAAACAATCCTAAAATTTGTATGGAACCAGAAAGACCCCAAATAGCCAAATCAATCTTGAAAAAGAAAAGATAAAAAAGAGGTGATATATATATGTATATGTATATATACATATACACATATACACATATATACATATACACATATACACATATATACATATACACATATATATATACATATATATATATATACACACACACACACACACACACACAATGGAGTATTACTCGGCAATCAGAAAGAATGAAATATTGCCATTTGCAACTATGTGGATGGAACTAGAGGGTATTATGCTAAGTGAAATTAGTCAGAGAAAGACAAATATCATATGACTTCACTCATATGAAGACTTTAAGACACAGAACAGATGAACATAAGGGAAGGGAAGCAAAAATAATACAAAAACAGGGAGGGGGACAAAACATAAGAGACTCTTAAATATGGAGAACAGAGGGTTACTGGAGGGGTTGTGGGAGGGGGGATGGACTAAAGGGATAAGGGGCATTAAGGAATCTGCTCTTGAAATCATTGTTGCACTATATGCTAACTAATTTGGATGTAAATTTAAAAAATAAAACTGGGGCGCCTGGGTGGCGCAGTCGGTTAAGCGTCCGACTTCAGCCAGGTCACGATCTCACGGTCCGAGAGTTCGAGCCCCGCGTCAGGCTCTGGGCTGATGGCTCGGAGCCTGGAGCCTGTTTCCGATTCTGTGTCTCCCTCTCTCTCTGCCCCTCCCCCGTTCATGCTATGTCTCTCTCTGTCCCAAAAATAAATTAAAAAACGTTGAAAAAAAAAATTTAAAAAATAAAACTAAAAAGAGAGAGCATAAAAAAAAGAAAAAGGAAAAGGAAACCAAAGCTGGAGGCTTTGTTTCTTGTGCAGAGAAAGAGGGAGACAGAGGATCTGAGGCGGTCTCTTCACTGTCAGAGCAGAGAGCTCAATGTGGGGCTCGAATTCGGGGCTCGAATTCAAGAACTGTGAGATCTTGACCTGAGCCAAAGTCTGACACCCAACCCAGATCAATGGAACAGACCCACAAAAGTATGGCCAACTAATCTTTGACAAAGCAGGAATGTTTTTATCTGCTCACTAGATGAATAAAGAAAATGTGGTGTATATGTATATATATATAATGGAATATTATTCAGCCATAAAAAGAGTGAACTCTTGCCATTTGAGACAACATGGATAAACTTGGAGGGCATTATGCTAAGTGAAATAAATTAGACAAAGACAAATACTGTATGGTATCACTTACATACGGAATCTTTAAAAAACAGAAAAGCTGATTTCATAGAAACAGTGTGGTGGTTGCCAGGGGCCATGGTGAGGGAAAAGTGAGAGCTGTAGGTCAAAGGACACAAACTTCTTGTTGTAAGATGCACAAGTTTGGAGAATCTAATGTACAGCATGATGATTATACTTAATAATATGGTATGGTATACTTAAAATTTGCTAAGAGTAGATATTATGGGATTTTGCCACAAAAAGAAAGAAAAAAAGAAAGAAAGAAAGAGAGAGAGAAAGAGAGAGAGAAAGAGGAGAGTTAATTATGTGAGACAATGTATATGTTAATTATCTTGACGTTGGTAATCATATCACAATGGGTATATATATCATATCATCACATTATAAGCTTTAAATATATATGAAAAAAAGAAAAGAAAAAAGAAAAGAAGTTTCTCAAAAATGTTTGTTTTTAAGAATGTTTATTACTGTAGAAATATTGCTAATTAATTTCCAATAACCATCTCCTTCTCCCTTAGAAAAATAAACTGTCTAATATGCTCAGAAGGAAAACCATATGTTCCAAATTTGCATCTCAGTGCATCTAGTATGTTCTAGACATTAAGATGTAAGCAGAAGGTTATGCCTCTCTGATGCCCAGCATCTGGATGTGACGCCTGGAACTCCAGCAGCCATCTTGGAACTTGAGGTGACCCTAAGAATGGAATCCAAGTGTGACAGAACATAAAAATGGAAATATACTGTGTCCTTGAAAATACCTTAGAGCTGCCTTCTTCTGAATGGTCTTACATAAAAGTTAAATAAATTTTTATCTTTTATCTTGTTTGTCACCTTTTTTTGAAAGGGGTAGTCAGTGGGTGATGCTCCGTTACAAAGAGCTGAATACAATTTCTAAATGGTACAGCTACTATTAGAAAATTCAGACCAAATTTTTAAAACTCTGATGACTTATTATTTAGTACTAAGTAATTATACTTAATTAAAAGCTCTTATGATCTCATGACTTGTACAATATACTATATAACAGCTCCCTAAAGATATTCACTTCCTAATTTCTGGAATTTATAAATATTGCCTTACATAGAAAAAAAAAGTTTGTGCTTGGCATGTGTGATTAAATTAAGGATCCTGAGATGGAGAGATGATACTAGATTATTGGAGTGAGCCCTAAATGTGATTACAAATTTTCTTATAAGAGAGAGAGCAGAATGAGCTTTGACATACATAGAAGATGAAAGGGCAATGTGATGATGTAGGCAAAGACTGGAATGATGTGGCTACTAGCCAAGGAATGCTGACAGCCACAAGAAGCTGCAAGAGGCAAGGACAAGTTCTCTCCTAGAGCCTCCATAGGAGCATGGCCCTGGCAACCCCTTGACTTCAGCTCAGTGATACTGACTTTGGGCTTGACTTCCAGAACTGTGAAAAAATAAACTTCTGTCATTTTAAGCCACCATATTTGTGGTAATTTGTCACAGCAGTCATAAGAAATTAATACCACTTTATTTTTATTTTTTTGGTGTTTACTTTTGAGACAGAGAGACAGAGCATGAGCAGGGGAGGGTCAGAGAGAGAGGGAGACACAGAATCTAAAGCAGGTTCCAGGCTCTGAGCTGTCAGCACAGAGCCTGACATGGGGTTCTAACTCACAAATGGGGAGATCATGACCTGAGCGAAGTTGGAGGCCTAACCGACTGAGCCACCCAGGTGCCCCAAATTAATACCACTTGAATTACCTCTCTACTTCTCTTCTAATAAGGAACTATACTTTCTTCTATAAATTACCTATTACCTTTTCAACTCCTACCTCCCAGCATCTCATGCCCGACACATCACCAATGCCCAAAATATAGTTGATAAATGTGTAAGTCCATACTTTTCCCTTGCTTACCTAAGATGCAACGTTTCACAAACAATATACACAGGGTTAATTGTCAACTGCATGACACAGGTCACAATTAGCTTACTGGGGGAATGCACAAAATAAATTCAAAGAACAGACTAGTTTGACAAGAATCAAGGATCCAGGAAGTTTATCATTGAAAAGAATATGACATTGCAGGAAGATTGGAGAAGGGAAAGGACTTTGGGTCTCCTTCTTACAGGCAATGGAGGGTCACTGAAAATGGTGAGTAGGAAAGTGACACACATGAAACTGACCTTTGAGGAAGATGAAGTTGGTGGCAAGATATGACTTAAGTTGCAGGGGGACAGCAGCTGGTAGAAAGAGCCTGCAGGGGGATATTGTAAGAGTGCATGTAGCAAGAATGACCAAACCGGGGGAAGCCAGTGGAAATCATGTTATGTGAGAGAATTTGCAAAGTAAAAATCAACAGGACATTGATTTGGGAGAGTGAAGGCCAGCACTCTGCTCCCAGCTGTGACTATCCAACTGTGCTTCCTACCTATATCACCTGAGAGAATTAGGTAACAACTCCATACTGTGTCTCTTCATCTGTAGAGTGTTCAGAAGATAAAATATATATATATTTTTTTTCTATGGATGAAAAAAAATTATATTAGAATTGCACCTTCCCTCTCCTTCGCACATTCATTAATTTCTGTATTTTTTTTTCAAACTCAGACGTCTCCTAAATCCTCCTGAAAGGATGCCATGACAAGAGACCACACTGGGAGAAAGCTCCAAAGTATGGAGGAAGTTAAGATGTGCTAATGAAACTTCTGACACATACGTGTGGTGTCAGTCATTGTAAACTGTGTTGTATCATTTCCAATGTCATCTTGACAGCCCCATCAAATTAAATAGTTTGCAAGTACAGCTTAAATAGATGAATATTTCTCAAGAAACGTATGTCCTATGAAATTGGCAAGAGAAGAAGGACAATAAAAGGATGAGGAGGAGGGGGGAGGGGGGAGGGGGAAGAAAAAGAGAGGGAGAGAAATAGGAAAAGAACAACATATTAAGCTTCTGTTACACCTCGGGCTACATATGTGTTATATCATTTAATCTTAGCAAAACCCTAGAGGTAGGGCCAGTTATTCTCCCCATTTCACAGATGAGGACATCAAGACTATACAAGATCAAATAACTTGCCAAGGTAACACCTCTAGGAAATGAAAGAATCCAAAGCCCTAATGCCTGCCCTTTAAGAAGCTTATAGTTTCAAAAAAAATAATAATAATAAGAAGAAGAAGAAGAAGAAGAAGAAGAAGCTGCTTATAGTTTCATAAGACAAAAGTTAAATATGTGGCACAAATGAAGAAACAAGACAAGACAGCATGGAATCAAGGTCCATGTTATATATTACATTATTTGTTCAAACTTGTTCATCCCTATTCTGCCCTTCTCATGCTTCCCTCTGGGTAGAATAGGGTTATCAAAGGTTGATTGAAGACACGTAGTGAAGAGCCCAGCAGACTCAAAGCTAACTCTCAGCCCTTAAGACTAAGAAATAGTTGATCATTATCATAAGCCACTGAGATGTTGGGGTTGTTACCAGAGCAGAAGCTGACTGACACAGACCTAAATGTACAATATTGTTACTGGTATTCAAGTTTCCAGCTAAACTTTATTCTTCTTTCCATTTTTGCCAAAACAAAAAGCAATATCCCTTTATCCTTTTTTTTTTTAAGTTTATTTATTTATTTTGAAAGAGAGAGGCAGAGAGAATCCCATGCAAGCTCTGTACTATCAGCACAGAGCCTGAGGTGGGGCTCGAACTCATGAACCATGAGATCATGACCTCAGCCAAAATCAAGGGACGGTTGCTTAACTAATTGAGCCACCCCGGTGCCCACCCCCTCCTATTTTTAAAGAATATAGACAAAAATGTTTCTGGAACTAAACATTAGTTCACTCAGATAGAAATGATCATTACATTTTCCCACCATGGTGGTCCTAGAAATAGAAACAACATGAAAACATTGAGACAAAACAAAGTTACAAGGAGTAAAGCACAAAATCATCCAGAATTTTTTCACTCAGAGCTAACATTATTAATAATAGGTGAACTTCACTCCGGGTATCTTTCTCTGTATATCTATGGATTAAAAGGTAGATGGATGGCTAGTCAGAAATAATTTCTTAAAAATGGAAACACATGATACTTGAAGTAAGCTTGACTTTTCTACCTATAAATGATCTGACTTTCCTGCCTGGAAATTTCCCTACCCTCATGTTATTTTTTATTTTTTCTAATCCAACACGGTTTTATCAACTACAGTCACTATGTTATACGTTAGAGTCTCAGTATGTATTCATCTTATAGCCAAAAGCTTGTACCCTTTAACCAACCTCTCCCTATTTCCCTCATTTTTAAGCCCTAAATGCTATTAAATTAGAATACGTTTTAGCACCTATTTTTTTTAAAAAAGTTTTTTAACATTTTATTTTTTGAAAGACAGAGCACGAGCAAGGGAGGGGCAGAGAGAGAGGGAGACAGAATCCAAAGCAGGCTCCAGGCTCTGAGCTGTCACAGAGCCCAGCGCGGGGCTTGGACCTGAGCCAAAGTTAGACGCAACCAACTGAGCCACCCAGACACCCCCATTTTAGCACCCATTATTTCCTAGAGCATAGTATGTCTTTTTTAGCATTGGCTTAGTTTCTTCCTTCATTTCTTAGAAATTCCCTTCTTACCTCTCTACCTCAAGGATTTTAGTGCTTGCTCCTATTTCAGGTTGAACAAATGTGGCATTGGGCCAAAGGAGGGCTTCCCAAGAGGCTTATTCTCACTGCCTTCTCCAAGGAAGTGAGCTACTAATGCCAGTGTCCTTGGGTTCTTCAATACCTGTTACCATATTTCTGCTACAGCATGTCCCCCATCTCTTTCTCACTTCCTTCCCTCCCCAAAAATGTTTGACCTCGAGTAGGTAAAAATGAAAGGATACTCATGTCTGACTTCATTCTCTTTCTCTTTCTCTCTCTCTCTCTCTCTCTCTTCCCCCTCCTCTTCCCTCTCCCTTTCTTTCTCCCTCCTTCCCTTTATTCCTTCAAGGATCTGAGGTCTTTTCATCCTGTTTTGACAGGACTTCCCTTACCTTCAAGTTGGCATCAATCTTCCCCTTTTACTAGAGTCATAAAATGATGCTACAGTTATGAGAGCACAAAGTGTATAATAAAGATTTTTAAGAATCTACTTCCGATCCCTATGCATTCCTGAGAGCACAACATCATCTTTGGATCTCACATGTCACTGTTGGTGTACTGACATAATGTCCAGAGAAGACACAGCAACCTGGAAATCTCCCTTCTTAAAAATCCAACTTTTGAAAGATTTTCTAAAGTATTTTGCTATGGGAGCAAAAACTGTGGTCTCCAAGTAAATGCAACAGAGCCGTGCTTCCTTCTAGGTATAGGGAAAGGCTCTGGTGCTGAAGAGCAAGAACACCATGATATGCAGGGGCGCCTGGGTGGCTCAGTTAGTTAAGCGTCCAACTTCAGCTCAGGTCACAATCTTGCGGTCCGTGAGTTTGAGCCCCGCGTCGGGCTCTGGGCTGATGGCTCAGAGCCTGGAGCCTGCTTCCGGTTCTGTGTCTCCCTCTCTCTCTGCCCCTCCCCTGTTCATGCTCTGTCTCTCTCTGTCTCAAAAATAAATAAACGTTAAAAAAAAATCTTAAAAGAACACCATGATATGCATAACAAATGGAACGACATCTGGAAAACAATCCGGCTAAGGAGAAACCATGGTCTCATATCCAGGGTAAAGTGGTCTTCATGTTTCCCAAGAAGGACTCTGAGACGAAAGATGCACAGCTTGCCAAAAAGTTGCCAGCCACTGCTTATGTTGATGCCACAGCTCCATGCAAGGTCACATACTCAGTCCAAAACTGAGTCTGGGTCTGGGAAAACTTCCTTTTTTCCAGCCTTGAACATCACAGCCAATGTCTCAGGGATACAATCGAAAGCCTGAGGGATGTGCCCCTGAATAAGACAATTGAAGGTGAAGGTGGAACACAGCAAAGCCATATTGCCGAACATGTTGAATATTTCCTTCAGGTCCATCACCCAGCAGGTGTTTGACAAAAGCAGCTCTTACAACCCCAAATGCTTTACATTCTTCCTTGCAGCAGGGAACCTCCAATGCCATCAGCATTTGTGAACTGGTTCCCCCAGCACCCCACTCTATCATCAGTGACTATAAGTGGGGCCCGACTGGCTCTGTGGAGACCAATTTCATCCTTAACATGATTTGGACTGGCAATGGTTGACAGAAGCAAATGTCAGGGAAATCAAAAGCTCACAGTGAAACAACATCAGGCACACAAGAAAACGCGTGATGAGGGAAGACAGCTGAAATAACCAACACACAAAGACGTGCCTGCAAGGCTTCAGGTCCTTGAATTCTCAAACACAGAATATAAAATAACTATGATTATCGTGTTCAAAGAAATGAAAGACAGATTTTTAAATGCCTACAGGGAACAGAAGACTACTTTCTGAAGAAATGTGTTTTGTTGGCATTAATCATCTTTTATTGCAATTCAATGAAGATATCAAACAATTTAGTAAACAGTGTCAAATGCCAAGATCTGGAATGCTGAGCAAAGGTGTAAGGTCTGTGCTGAGTGGGACATAATATGTTGAGAATTCCAGTGTCAAAAGAAACAATCTGTGACAACATCGTACCATCAGGTTTTCAACAGACTTGAAGACTTTACACCTTTAGGCCTTGAGGAAATTGATGCCCTCTTACACAGTCTACGGGAGTATGAATTGGTTCAACATCGACAGGAGGGCAACTTCAAAGTCCAACGTCTAAAGCCTAAAAAACATACTCTTTGGCTAAAATCTCCCTTCTGGGAGTTTCTTCCAAAGAAAAAATTAAGAATGCATGGAAAGGTTTAATTATGATATTAGAAGCAATATAAATATCCCAAAATTAGGGATTGTTAAATAAATTATGCACATCCAAGGGGAAGGAGGAGACTGGGCACTTATAAAGAACTGTGCTAGAATGAAAGTCACTTTGCTGTGTACCAAAGCCAGTCCTGCCCCTTCCCCTCTGAGACAGGTGTGCTTTTATTTGTTTATTTTTAATTATTTTTGAAATATGGTAGAATTTTTATGTTTATTTTTTTAATGTTTATATTTGAGAAAGAGACAACACATGCACAAGCAGGGGAGGGGCAGAAAAAGGGAGACAGAGGATCTGAAGCAGGCTGTGTGCTGACAGCAGAGAGCCTGATGTGGGCCTGCCACAAACTGTGAGATCATGACCAGAGCAAAAGCCAGACATTTAACCGACTAAGCCACCCAGGTGCCCACCCACGTGCCCCTGGTACAAGGTTTATTTGATGCAACCTTAAGCTACTTACTTTATTTAACCTTCTGAGCCTCAGTTTTCTTATTTAAGTGAAAACAGTCATATCTATACTCCAGCATTATTGTAAGAAATAAATAGGATAAAATAGACAAAGTGCTTAATTAGTGTTTGCTATGTTTTAGACTCAGTAAGGGGTAGCTACTTCTAATTCATTTTTTTAAAATGTAAAACACAATAAAATAGCATCACAAGAAGTTGGATATTTGAGAGAAAAACTAATTCCTCTACCTTATGTCAATGATTTTATCTCTTCTTGTTTCACTTTTAGATTTTGTTCACATTTGCCATCATGGTGGGCATACACTTATTTCTTTTGCATATTATTTAAAAACTTTTAAATTTGAAAGTAATACAAAATAAAATAGTACAAGGAATGCTCACATACTCTTTACCCAGATTATCCAGAATTCTTGTACTTCACATACTTGAATTTGCTCTCACTCCTGTGTGTATATAAGGGTGGTAAGTGAGTGAAACACACATACGTACACACACACACACATACAGATATATAGATATACACATATGTTGCATTAGTCTACAAGTGCTGCCAGAACAAAGCACATAGACAGAGGGACTTAACCAACAGAAAACATTTTCTCACAACTCTGAAGGCCAGCAGGCCAAGACTGGGGAGTCAGCAGCATTGGTTTCTCCTGAGGCAGCTCTCCTTGTAGAAGGCTGTCATCTCCCTTCATCTTCCCATGATCTTCTGTCTGGACATGTTTTGTTCTTTTTTTAAAAATGTTTGTTTATTTTTGAGAGAGAGACAGAGATAGAATGTAGTGGGGGAGGGGCAGGGAAGAGAGGGAGACACCGAATTCGAAGCAGGCTCCAGGCTGCAAGCCATCAGCACAGAACCCGATGTGGGGCTCCAACTCATGAGCGGTGAGTTCATGACCTGAACTGAAGTCAGATGCTTAACTGACTGAACCACCCAGGAGCCCCATACATATTTGTATTCTAATCTCCTCCCCTTAAAAGACCAGTCATGTTGGATTAGGACCTACCCAATGACCTCATTTTAACTTAATTACCTCTTTAAAGACCCTACCTCAAATACAGTCATAGTCTCAGCTACGGAGTTAAGACTTCAACATATGAATTGTGGAGGAGACACAATTCAGCCCATAACACACACGCACACACACACACACACACACACACACACACAGATGTAAACCTATATAGAAAGACACACACAGATGCACATATACATAATACATGTATATATGTGTACATATATTCATATACATATGCATATGTATATGTATCTATACACATGCCTATGTGTACATGTATATACACACATTGATAAATATAAAAAATAAACGATATTTTTTCTGAACCATGTGAGGGTAGGTCACAGACATATCACATATATCACCTTTACCCTAAATATGTCTATTTCCTAAGTTTCTCATACAACCATAGTGTCATCAACTTCTTACTGTCATGCCACTTTTATGTGATTCACATTCCACACTCTGATTTTGCCAGTTGATCTAATATTCTTCATAACAATTCCTCTCGCACCAGTGCAGCACAGTGTCAAGTATTGCATTTAATTGCGTGTCTCTCTTCATCTTCTTTTTATGTGGAAGATTTCCACAGACTTTCCTGGTGTTTTATGGCATTCATATTTTCAATAAATACACTTCAGGTTTTTAAAAAAATGGAATACTTACCATTTTTATTTGGCTGATGTTTCCTTGTGATTAGGTTGAATTACACTGAGGTTATACACTCTTTTTTTTACAATTATTTTTTTATTTTTAATATAATTTTTGTCAAATTGGCTTCCATACAACACCCAGTGCTCATCCCAACAAGTGTCCTCCTCAATGCCCATCACCCACTTTCTCCTCTCCTCCTCCCCCCATCAACCCTCAGTTTGTTCTCTGTATTAAGAATTTGCCTCCCTCCTTCTCTGTTTGTAACTATTTTCCCCTCTCCCCTTCCCCATGGTCTTCTGTTAAGTTTCTCAAGATCCACATATGAGTGAAAACATATGGTATCTGTCTTTCTCTGACTGACTTATTTCACTTAGCATAATACCTTCAGTTCCATCCACATTGCTGCGAATGGCAGGATTTTATACTTTCTCGTTGCCAAATAGTATTCCATTATATATATAAACCACATCTTCTTCATCCATTCATCAGTTGATGGACATTTAGGCTCTTTCCATAATTTGGCTATTGTTGAAAGGGCTGCTATAAACATTGGGGTACATGTGCCCCTATGCATCAGCACTCCTGTATCCCTTGAGTAAATTCCTAGCAGTGCTCATTCTTGGTTGGCATACTGCATAGGTCGTGTTCTTCTTAGGGTATTATACATGTGTCCATCATATGTGGTATTAATTTTTATGTGTGTGAGGTCAGGCCATTAGGTCAAGGTGTTGCCTGTCTTTTCCACTGCATAATTACTGGGTTGTTCTTTTTTTTAAAGCTCCTTGTTCTTTTGTTTCTACCCCCTTTTTTTTTTTTAATGTTTATTTATTCCTTCTTTTAGACAGAGAGAGAGTGAGCAGGGGAGGGGCAGAGAGAGAGGGAGACAGAATCCCAAGCAGGCTCCATGCTGTCAGAGCAGGGCCTGATGTGGGGCTCGAACCCATGAACTGGGAGATCATGACCTGAGCCGAAACCAAGAGTCTGAGGCTTAACTGACTGAGCCACCCAGCTACCTCCATAATTACTGTTTAGTGTGCAGTTACTTTTGCATCCTGCTCTTTTCACTTAACATTATAGAAGATTGAAAAAAAAAAAAAACAATATAGAAGATTGGCAGAGACCACAAGTTTCCCTTCAACATCCATTCTCCAAAATTTTAAGCTGGACACATTTCTTGAAATTGGTTATGATCACGTGACTAGGTCTTGTCCAATGATGTGGGAACAGAAGTGACATGTGATTTCCAGGCCTGTGTTTTAGAGGGAAAGAGCATGTCTCCCTTTTTTATTTCCCTCTTCCCATGGGCTGGGATTTAATCCTGACAGTGGAGGCTAGATTAGTCATCTTGGACCATGCAAGAGGAGCTGCATGTGGAGAATGGCAGGGCCAGGAGACAGAAGGAGCCCAGCTAGCGTCCTGCTATTTTCATGGGGGAGAGCCACCATACCTTCTGACACTTCTACAAAGTAAAAAAGTAAACTTCCATCACATTTGTGATTTATTTTAGGTTTCTGTAATAGCTTCAGTAACTTTTTTTTAACTAACATAGGTGTTTATCCTTGTTGCCACATAGTTTCATAATTGTTTTTTAACTGCTATATAATATTCCATCAAGTGATGTGCTAATAAATTAACAACCATTCTCCTATTAAGTATGTATTGCTTATGTTTTTCCCCTATTACATATAATGTTATAATTAAGAGTTTAGTATATATAACTTTTTCATTTTTGTGGATTATTTTCTCAAGGTAAATTCCTAGATATGTGATTATTAGGTTAAAAATAGAAAAGAGATCACAGCTCTAGGTACGTTTTGTTCAAACGTTTTCCAAAAAAGAAATTCTGTGGTTGGATTCTGATATGCAGTGCTAAATAACTTATGCTTTTGGATAATTAACTTAATGTGATGCTAAGTGATTTTCTTTAGCAATTAATATGTAGTTTAAAAACAAATCAAAATGTGAATTAAGGTTAGTTATAATTGATACATGAGAGGATATTTATTTCCATATTTTCCAATGTCAGTGGTACTTCCATCTTAATGAAACATAAAAATATTTGCAAAATGTGAGCATATGTAGAACTACCATACAATCCAGCAATTCCACTTCTAAGTACTTATCCAAAGAAAATGAAAACACTAATTTGAAAAGAAATATGCATTACTATGTTCATCACAGCATTATTTACAATAGCCAAGATATGAAAACAACCTAAATGTCCATGGATGAATGGATAAAGCAAATGTGACATTTATATACAATGGAATATTACTCAGCCATAAAAAAGAATGAATTATTGCCATTTGTGACAACATGGATGGACCCAGAAAGTATTGTGTTAAATGAAATAAATAAATCAGAAGAGAGAAATAACATATGACTTCACTTATATGTGGAATCTAAAAAACAAAACAAACAAAACAGAAACTGACTCATAGATACAAAGAACAAACTGACGGTTGCCAGAGGGAAGGGTGTCAGGGGGATGGACAAAATAGGTGAAGGGGATTAAGAAGTACAAACTAACAGTCCTAAATAAGACACAGGGTTGTCATGTACAGCACAAGGAATATCGTCAACAATATTGTAACTGCTTTAAATGGTGACAGGTGATAACTAGACTTATTGTGGTGATCATTTCATAATGTATATGAATATTGAATTACTGTTATATACCTGAAACTCATATGACATTGTGTCAGTTATTTTTCACTAAAAAATAATATAAAAGCAAAAAAAAAAATGTGGACATGTTCCTGGAGGATATAATTCATCATATCATGACTGAATTATTGCTTTTTCAATTCTCCATTTGATTACATAAAAGAAAGCCTCGATTTGGTACTGGTATGTTTTAACACCACTAATTTCGTTTTAGAATTCTCCATTTTCAACAGAGAGAGAGCCAGGTCTCAGGCAACAGAATCTAGGTGGAATATAATAGTTATATCTGTGATTACTTTTTAATTATGACAAGGGGCTGATTTTCTATTCATAGTCATGACATAACATTTCTTCTTTCAAACTTAGTTTAAAAAGGTCAAGGTTAAAGAGAATAACCATATATCATATGTGGAGGCAAAATAGAAATGGTTAAAATCAAGCACTGAAATTTGAAAAATAGTGACATAAGGAAAGGGATTGGGCTCAGGAATTTACTGCAAACTCTTTTTTGATCTCCAGCAGAGTGTATTTGTTTCTACAAGAACAGTACGGTTAATTTACGTTGTAAAATTTGGTACATTTACACTGTAAAATTTGAACTTTTCCCATGATTTGGAACTAGTGTCAAAAACATTGCCTATTGGCTTTAGTCTATCTTTAACTCCATTATTCTTTGAAGTCAATAGGCCTGAAGCAGAGATAGTATGGGATATTTAGTAATTTTCTTGAAAAAGGAGTGGACCATTTCAATCTTTAGTTGGCAGACATAAGTCTTTATCACCTATTATTTACTGGTGTAGTAGGCACTTTACATACATTGTCCCAGTAATCTATACAACAGTACCGGGGGATGAAGAACATAATCTCTTTTAGAGACAGGGCTCAAAGCAGTGAAGGAAATTTCCCAATGTAAGACAGAAGGGAAGATTAAATATAAAATTCCTAGTGTTGGGGTGTCTGGGTGGCTCAGTTGGTTATGCATCCAACTTCGGCTTAGGTCATGATCTCACGGTTCGTGGGTTTGAGCCCCATGTCAGGCTCTGTGCTGACAGCTCAGAGCCTGGAGCCTGCTTCGGATTCTGTGTCTCCCCCTCTCTCTCTCTCTCTCTCTCTAAGATAAATAAACATTTAAAAAAATTTTTAAATTCCTAGTGTAGTGCCTGGCACATGTAGCAGATACCAAGTAGATGGTAGTCATCATTATTGGCCTAGTAATTAGCAACTCAGGATTTAGTTTGAGGTCTGCTCAATCCAAGCAGGTCCATGCCTTTATGTAACACCATGCTGGGCTCTGCAGAATTGCAGAAGAAAAAAGATAGATAACCCCAAACAATAGTAATTCCATGTATCATCCACTCAACAGATCTTTACTCAGTTGTTTACTATGTTCCAGATGCTATGAAATGAGCTTACAATCATTCCATGTGCACTCAGGCTAGCTTGGGATCCCACAGGTTGCTACAGTGCCCTTTTCTTCCTATCAAACCCAAGCATAGAATTATTTCTGCTTTGAGGTCTACCATCGATGCTAAAGAGTAAACTAAACTCTGGGAAGGAAACATGTTTACTGCGATGACCACTTTATCCCTTGTATGTATCATAGTGACCAATAAGCTTAAATATTTGAATTAGAAAAAAAATTGCATAAAAATCAGTATAAACATATATATTCTAGCTTTATGTTAATATTTACCTTCAAGAGACACTTAAAAACCTTAAAACACACACACACACACACACACACACACACCCCAAAAAACACTATTATATATGATTCCGGCTATGGTAAAAAATAAAAACTGAAAGAAATTTCTCAAATTTCTTTATGGGTGGTGAGATTAATAGTATTTTTTATAATACTTTCCATTTTTCTATGTTGTGTTTCTTACATCTAGATTAGTAGAAAGTAAAATATAAAGTAAAACCTAATGATGCCAGAAAATAACCTGTAAAGTCTAAAAAATATGAACGTAAATGTGCATATAGCATCATGTACAATTATCATACTCAAGACCTATATTCTTCCATTCTCCTTACCCTCTCCTACAAAACTGAATGATTCATGCAAACAGAGGCTTAGGGACAGCATGCCCTTCTCCCAAATCCTTTGTTAAAAATATGAGGTGGTTGGGGCGCCTAGGTGACTCTGTCGGTTAAGGAGTGACTTGTCTCAGGTCATGATCTCACCATTCATGAGCTCGAGCCCTGAACTGTCAGCACAGAGCCTGGATCCTGTTTCAGATCTGTGTCTCCCTCTCTCTCTGCCCCTCCCCTACTTGCTCTCTCTCTCTCAAAAATAAACATTAAAAAAAAAAAAAAATACGAGGTGGTAAGTAGACTGCATGGGGAAACCTTCAGAATGAAATTTGGAAGTAGCTAGGTGAGGCAGCCCTCTGCTGGGTAAATAAGAAAACACAGCTACTCCAGAGGATCTTGGCTGGATTGTAAAGGGCATTAAGTGCCTTCAGGGCACCAGGGCACTGAAAAGATATTTCCTGAAAATATGGACTTTTGAAGCTAGAGGTCATTCTGGAAGTTGAAGTGTAAATATTGATTTTTGTAAATATTGAATATGTGTTTAAAATCTGAGCCTCAATCTCTCATCTGTAAAACATAAAGTGATAGTACCTCATAAGGTGATTTTGAAATTAATGTGAAAATGCAGTCATTTAGCATAGTGCTCAACCAACAGTAAATGCTTAGCACATGACAACCATTATTTTAGCTTTTACTCACATTTTATAATCTTGGCAAGTAATCATTTGACCTTGTGGAACATCTCATGTTTCCAAAAAAAGGACTCTAAGAATCTTAAAGAGATTGCATCTAAGCAAAAGATGTGCACATCTGTGTGCATTTAAAAAGAACAACATAAAAAAAAAATAAAAAAAAAATAAAAAAAAATAAAAAGAACAACATAGGGGCACCTGAGTGGCTCAGTCAGTTAAGCATCTGACTTCGGCTCAGGTCATGATCTCACAGCTCCTGGGTTTGAGCCCCGTGTCAGGCTCTGCGCTGACAGCGCAGAGCCTGGAGCCTGCTTCAGATTCTGTATCTCCATCTGTCTCTGCCCCTCCCTTGCTCATACTCTGTCTCTCTCTCTCTCTCAAAAATAAATAAACATAATAAAAATAAAAAGCACAATATTATACTACATCTGAAACTAATGTAACATTGTGTGTCAACTGTACTTCAATAAAAATCATTTTAATGACCAAAAAACAGTTTATGGCCAAAAAACATGAAAATATTAAACTGAGATTTGTTCACTGAAAAACTGTTTATTACGGTGTCATTAAATGTGTAGATAGCTTTGGGTAGTATTGACATTTTGACAATATTTATTCTTCCAATCCATGAGCACGGAATGTTTTTCCATTTCTTTAAATCTTCTTCAATTTCCTTCATAAGCGTTCTATAGTTTTCAGCATACCAAAATGAACAAATCAGGAGACTATAGATGCTGGAGAGGATGTGGAGAAACGGGAACCCTCTTGCACTGTTGGTGGGAATGCAAATTGGTGCAGCCACTCTGGAAAAACAGTGTGGAGGTTCCTCAAAAAATTAAAAATAGACCTACCCTATGACCCAGCAATAGCACTGCTAGGAATTTACCCAAGGGATACAGGAGTACTGATGTTTGGGGCACTTGTACCCCAATGTTTATAGCAGCACTCTCAACAATAGCCAAATTATGGAAACAGCCTAAATGTCCATCAACTGATGAATGGATAAAGAAATTGTGGTTTATATACACAATGAAGTACTACATGGCAATGAGAAAGAACGAAATATGGCCCTTTGTAGCAACGTGGATGGAACTGGAGAGTGTGATGCTAAGTGAAATAAGCCATACAGAGAAAGACAGATACCATATGTTTTCACTCTTATGTGGATCCTGAGAAACTTAACAGAAACCCATGGGGGAGGGGAAGGAAAAAAAAAAAAAGAGGTTAGAGTGGGAGAGAGCCAAAGCATAAGAGACTGTTAAAAACTGAGAACAAACTGAGGGTTGATGGGGGGTGGGAGGGAGGGGAGGGCGGGTGATGGGTATTGAGGAGGGCACCTTTTAGGATGAGCACTGGGTGTTGTATGGAAACCAATTTGACAATAAACTTCATATATTGAAAAAAAAAAGGTGTCATTATGTTATATCGTTAGTTCAATATACATACTTTAAAATTCTGAATTGCCTCTGAATAATCTAGATATCTACAAGATATGTATGTAAACTACTAGATTTCCTGATATTTAACATAATTAGACTTCTCTAATTTCTAATTATCAGACAATTAAAACATTAGACTTTTAAAGTTACACCATTAGTAGTTCGTAAATTTCTATTTGTCCAAGTTTTTTTTTATTATATGATAAACCTTAGAGAAAGCAAAACCCACAAATCAAGTCTTAATCTGCCTTTCACAGTGTATACCAAATCATCATAATGTACACTTCAAATGTCTTGCAATTTTGTCAATTATGCCTCAATAAAACTGAAAAAAATTAAAATCCCACACAAAATTTTAATCTGAACCAATGCTGAGAAAAAAAGCAATGGAAGATCTTTTATTCATCACGTGAACAAAAAATACAGAATATAGTAATTAATTTTCCCCTAAAGAGAATATATTTTGTATTTAGAGAAACAAAGGATTAGTTGTCAGGAGTTGCTTTTGGAGAATGATCAATCAGCGCCTTGTCAATGGTTGGATACTGATACCAGGGACCATCGCCTCTTGCACGCATTAACTTTCGGACTTCTAGCTCCTTTAATCTGTAACAAACAGAACAGCAATACTGTGATTCCATCATTTCCAACTGCAAAATTAATGAATTATCTCCATAAAGAGAGTCTTTTGATTTTGTGTAAAGTATTATCTAAAGTACTTTATGTAAGGGACACCAGGGTGACTCAGTCGTTTGGGCATCTGACTCTTGATTTCAGCTCAGGTCATGATCCCAGGGTCAGGGGAGCGAGTCTCGTATCAGGCTCTGAACTGATTATTCTTCAAATTCTTCTTCAAATTCTCTCTCCCTCTGCTCCTCCCATGCTCACACATACTCTCTTTCTCTCTAAATAAATAAATAAATTTATGTATGTATGTATGTAAAGTATTAATATACCTCCACAGATCCATGTGTATACATTTATCTGATATGCACCTATAAGCAAAATTTGGGGCTTATTTTTGACTTTCATTATCTTGCTTATGTAGTTAGCCCACAGATACTGTTTTTAATCACTAAAACATCACTTGAATTGGTAATCTATTCTTTCCTCTTGTCCCAGCTCTTTATCTGGACAGATCACTTTCACTTGAATAGTGGTAATGCATCTCCTATCTTCTTGCCTTCTAGAAAACCCTCTTGAGACCACCTATTTTTGAAATAGGCCCTTTCCACGAAATCTTTCCTTTCCATTTTTATAGACTACATATTAAGTTTTTCATCTGACTGGAAATTTATCACAGTTAAATAATGCACTTTATTAACCTTAACCAACTCACTAACCCTACCTATGAGAGACTACCTACCTTTGTATTGTGTATGTAAGAGAGTGTATTCTTTTTTTTTTAAGGATTATATATCATATTATCCTTTTTTTCCTACTCTTTAGAATGTAATTATCCAAAATGCAAATATTAAAATATTCATAAGAAGGACTGGTTTTACCCTTACAATAGACTACTAGGCACCTGTTAAAAAGAATGAAGAAAATCTGTATATAGTAAATAGAGATGATACATATAGGGTTAGATTAAAAATGCAAAGTATAAAATGAGTATGTGTAGCATCTTCCCATTTCACTAAAAAACAGAAACTAATATGTATTCATACACATGCAGAAAGTATTAAAAAATGTGGAGGGCAAAAAAATAATAGTTATCTTTAGGCAGAAACAATTATGGGAGACAGTCCCTTTCTATTTTGTATCTTTCTTTTATGCTTCAGTTTTCCAAATACCTATACATATACTTAAAAAAATTTTTTTTAATGTTTACTTATTTTTGAGAGACACAGCATGAGCAGAGGAGGGGAAGAGAGAATCCCAAGCAGGCCCGATGCTGTCAGTGCAGAGCCCAACGTGGGGCTCAAACCCATGAACCGTGAGATCATGACCTGAGCCAAAATCAAGAATCCGACACTTAACCAACTAAGCCACCCACGCGCCCACCTAAACATATACTTTTTTAAAAACATAGGTACTCCTGTTCCATCCTCACAACAGCATCTTTCCTTTGGGGGTAGAAGTCACGCTTTTGTTTTGGTTTTTACTTTGTTTGGAAATTATTTAAAATCTCTATATGTCTAAGGAATTCTAGGATCTATCTTTTAATTGGAACTCAAAGGTGTATGTCTGAAGTTCAAAAAAGTCCAATGTTACTAAGTGTGAGCCATACTGCTGGTTCCATGCTCTTAAATACATAACAATTCCATATGGTAACTATATACATGTATGATTACATATCTAGTTCTTTTAATCATTTAAATATCTATATATATATTTTTTACTATCATAGCAATTTTTATAAACTATTAAGTTTAAAAGAGAATAACAGAAAGCAGATCAGTGGTAGACTGGGGCCAAGAGTAGGGGATGGGGAATGACTGAAGGCACAAGAAAGAGGCTCAGTAGGTGATTGAAATGACCTTGGCTATGATGGTTACACAGCTATTTTCCTTGATCAAAACCCACTGAACTTAATGGATGCATATGACTGTATGTAAACCTCACTACAAACACTAAAATAAATCTCAGACAGGATCACATTTAAAAGTAGCAAAAGGAAACATGAGTGAACATTAAAAAAAATAATAATTTTGGACTTAAATATTTCCCTATTTAATTACTATCAAAAACCTATGCATGACACAAAATCCCAAAAGCTAAGGAAAAGGACTGACAAACTTGACAATAATTAAATGAGTAAATATATATAAAGTAATTAAAACACTGATGCATGGTAAGTGTTCAGAAACACATTACCACTACTACACTTTTGTTAACCTGAAACATAAAAACACTTAGGCTGCAAAAAATTTTACACTATCAAAACACAAATGACAAGTCAGTAAAACATACTTGCAACAAAAACAAAAAGATATTTTAGTTAAATGTATACATTAGTAGAAAAAAAGGGAATTTACGGGAAAGCAAATACAGCTAGTAGATTTATTTGTGAAAAAATACTCAACCTTACAAAAAAATACAAAATTGAAATAATGAAATAACATGTTTCAACTATCTTATCAGCAAAATGTTTAGGCTTGATAAATTCCATTTACAGGGAATGGTATGGAAAGCAGAAATTATCATGTATTGGTGACAGAAAAAACAACTGATAAACAATGTTTTGGGAAAGTGTTTGGCAACATCTATCTAAAATCTAAACATATAACATTTGGTTTATCAGTGCCACTGCTAGGAAATTTATATTCCAGATATACTAAATAAATATGCAGCAGTCTATGTAGAAGGATATTGACTACAGCACTATGTATATTATCAAAAAACTTATAAAGAACCGAAGTACCAACAACAAGGGACTGGTTAAAAAAATTAAGGTACACCCATCCAGTAAAATATATAATGCAGACATTAAAATGAACAGGGTGCGTACTATTATAGAAAGATCACCAAGATCTATTTAAGTGAAATGAAGGCAAGGTACAGAGCGGTGTCTATAAGAAGATTCTATTTGTGTTAATATATTTTCAAATGATATACAAAATATATTTTTAAGGCATAAATTTTCTTCTAGGGACATACACAAGAAATAATTAAATAGTCACTTTTAAGGATGAGACTAGGTAGAGGAGGAAAGGAAATTGAGGGAGGTGGGGCATAGATGGAGGAGAGGGCTTCCCTGCATTTAAAAGAGTGAGAATTAAAAAAAAAATTTTTTTTAATGTCTTTTTTTGAGAGAGAGAGTGAGAGAGAGTGAGCCCGGGGCAGGGGGCGGGGGTGGGGCTGGGTGCAGAGAGAGAGGGAGACACAGAATCCGAAGCAGGCTCCAGGCTCTGAGCTGTCAGCACAGAGCCCAATGTGGGGCTCAAACCCATGAACCGTGAGATCATGAAACCTGAGCCAAAGTCGGACGCTCAACCGACTGAGCCACCCAGGCGCCCCAAAAGAGTGAGATATTTTAAAAAGAATTCTTTTTACTCTGACAGATATTATCAACCAATAGTCTCAGTTTCCAGCTCATAAACTCCACTCTAAACAGGCCAGATCCATCCCCATCTTCATTGTTTTACATGGAGCATCCTAAAGTGTTGAAACAGTTTAATTTTTTTCTTATGGCTTACAATAGTAAGGAAGGAGATTTCTTTCCTGCCCCTCTCCCCTTTTTTACCGTAAATCAGCCTTTTCAGCTTCAATTCGAAGGATAGCCATTGTTTTTTCATAATTCTTTTCAGGACTATCAAAGAAAGTTCGGGCAATCCATCTTGAGATAGGATGCTACAAGAGAAAATTTGTTATTATTTTCTGAACACTACTTTGCTTTTTCAGTTTACTATTCTTCAAAATGGCCATCTCTTGGGCATTGAGCAGGACACCTGTTGAGATGAACACTGGGTGTTGTATGGAAACCAATCTGATAATAAATTATATTTAATATTAAAAAAATGCCCATCTCAGGTAAATCAATAATACTAATTAAATGCTAACTACTTTATATATTTTTCAAATTACTTTAATCCATTAGGTGGATATTATTTTTGTCCCCATTTTATAGATGAGCAAATTTTGCAAAGTTATACAGTTACTAAGTGCCAGGATCTGGATGCAAACTGGGTCTGTCTGACTCCAAAATCTGTGCGTTTTGCCATTATACTATACTGAGGATCTTAAGTGGCTAATTTAGGAGCTAAACCCAGGGCTTGGTGATGAAAAACTGAAGCTCCTTCTCTCAGCACAGATAAACTATTTGTATGGCTTGCCTTAAGATATAATAATGCTATATTAATGATATATTTTTCTGAAATATAGTTGTCAGATAATAAAACATGACAGAATATACTCTACTCAAGGCCATCTCACCACAACACTTATAAAGACACGTAGCAGAATTAACTTTAGAGATTCCCAAGCAGGACCCACACCGTCAGTGCAGAACCTGATGCTGCTTTCGTAGCAGCCCGACGCTGCTGTTTTAGTAGCAGGGACAGTGTGCTAAAATGACAGTGCAGGCTCTCAGAACAAGCCTGCGTAGGTCCAAATACTGGCCCTACCTTTTGGACAGGTCACTTCTCCTCTTTTATGCCTCAGTTTCCTCACCTCTGAATTGGGGATAATAATAGCACATTTCACATGGAACACGGTAATATTTACAAAACACTACCACAGCCCCTGCTACATAGTAGGTGCTTGATAAAGAATAGCTAAGCATTAGTATTGGTAAAATCTTTCCTATGGCATTGAACTTAGGATATGTTCTGATGGTTAATATGCTAGGATGAGAACGCACTGCAGAGTCATTCTTTAAAAAACCATACAGCGTAAAGCAATAAAACAAATGACCAAAAGAAGTTGCTTGTAAAAAGTGAGCACAAAATGTGTCATCTCCCTCATACCAAAAATTGAATATATCATAATTGCTAAATTAAGACATTAATCAGTACACTGACAAGACACGTAATGGAAAGTAACTTTCAATGGCCTATACCAACCTTGAAGTATTCCCAGTGTTCTGGGATATAGCCTTCTGGAATTTCTGCTAATTCAGCCTCACCTAATAAGAGAAAATAGTGATGTCCAATTAGTATCAGCAGTTTGTAATATTAATTTTCCACTATTTAAGAAACCAACCTCTTGTGGTTTTAAAGAAAGCTCTGTACTAATGAAGATATCAAATACAGTTGACCCTTAAACAACATGGGTTTGAATGGCATGGGGTCACTTACACGTGGATTTTTTTACAGTACAGTACTGTATTTTCTTTTTTTTTTTTAAAGTTTATTTATTTGAGAAGAGAGTGTGGGAGCAGGGGAGGGGCAGAGAGAGAGGGACACAGAGAATCCCAAGCAGGCTCTGCAACTCAGCAGAGCCCGATATGAAGCTTGAACTCATGAACCATGAGATGATAACCCAAGCTGAAATCAAGAGTTGGACGCTTAACCAACTGAGCCACCCAAGCGCCCTTCCTTATCATTTTCTTAATAACACTGTCTTTTCTCTAGCTAACTTTATCACAAGAATTCTTTATCACTTTATACAAAGAATACTTTGTATAATATAAAAAATACACAAAGTATGTGTTAACCAACTGTTTATGTTATCAGTAAGGTTTCTGGTCAACAATAGGCAATCAGTAGTTAAGTTTTGGGGGAGTCAAAAACTTATATGTGGATCTCTGACTGAGCAAGGGGTTGATACCACCACGTCGTTCAAGGGTCACCTGTATTTTAGATTCACTTTAATGTGGTTTAAAATTATTTCATTCATTAGATATTTTTTAGATGTCTTCTACTTGTAAGGCATTGTCTATTGTCTAAGGCATGATAGGAGAGTTTCACATTGTTTTTATACAATGTAACAAAATATAATAAAAGACACATTATTCCCTCTGGTTTTCCCTACCACTACTAGACAAAATATTTTAGGAGTCAAGATGTTAGAAGTAGTTTGGGCAGTGTTTCCCATGAAAATCTAATTTGCACTGTCATTCACAGTTTCATTCTTTTTTAGATTATAATTTTACATGTTCCAAGGTGCATAAAAAAATTCTTCCATCCTTTAGCCTCTCTTCCACCTCTATCTCTATTTTTTTTTTTTATTCAGAATTGTCAAACTGGTTTTGGAGAAATAACAAGGAGGAAAACAAGGCTTTCTGAAGCCATTTGTGGCCTCTACAGAGTTGGTGACCTTCAAGGTTCTTGAAGGGAAAAAAAATCTTTAAAAAAACAACATTGTACCCTGTTGCAGATTGAGATCTGGTTACTGTAAAATAAAATCTCATGTTTATTATTTAAATAATTTTTTCTTATAACATTCGTAATTTCCTTCTGTTATTAATATACATGGGTTTTAAAAATTTACCAGTTTGGTTGGAGAGGTACTTACCAATGAATATATTCACCAGAGTTATGCCAATTGCTACTGGAATCCCAGTCAACAAAATGTAGAATTTCTGTTGAGATTAAAAAATAGTTTTCACATAACATAACCATTACCTAACTTTCTTTCCCCACTCTTAAACTGTCTTCAATTTTTGATTTCCTTCCATTGCCTGTAAAATAAATTTGCCATATTGGAGATGTGGTACCAAAGTATTTATTTCTGAGATTTTCTTTTGCTCTAACTTTTAGATGCCTATATTTGGAAGCAAAAATGAAAGAAAAAGTAAGGATTAATTGTAAAAGGGTAATACAATATATGTTTAAGTGATTTTCCCATTTTTGGTTAAGGCGATGTAATAAAAGTTGAGAAATTTTTGTATTAAGATGGGAAGTGCAAAAACATCTGGGTGTTGTTACCCACTGTAGAGTTTGAGTTGGTCATGACAAGAAAAGTGGGAGCTCAACCAGGAGAGTGAGGAGGGGCACTGAGCACAATGGGCGAGCAAGAGGTCTAGAGGGCAGCGTCCAGACAATCTTCTATCTGCCAGGCCTCTACTTTTCCTTAAAGAGCCTTGAGATACAAATATATAGCTGGCACCCCACTTCATCCTCTGAAATCAATGTTCCTGAACAATATAGAAATAAAAAATTGTAGTCCAAAATAATGTAGTTACTTTAAGGAAGTCTTTCAATGAGTTCCTTGGTATTTTAAAGAATATTTTAATAATATAAATAATTATCCCCAAATGAATCCATTTTCAAAGTTTAATAACTTATAGACTTTAGTGTATGTGTGTGGGTGTGTGCATGCACGCATGCATGCACAGTGAACACAGATTACATTTCAAAACCCCACAATCTTGAGAATAAAGGAATGGCTCATTTTTTACCTCTAATACATATGAATCCTTTTTTATAAAGAACGAAAAGCTCACTAGTTTAAAAAGAAATTCAGTAACAAATCAGACATTACAGTACAAAATCTCAATTATCTTTTAAAAAAGAAATGTGAATTTACAAAATAACACCTTTTACGAAATGAAAGATGCTTATTTTCTAAATAGGCCAAAAAAAAAAATTCCTATTTGTATATAAAGAGTTTAGTTTAGCAAAATTTTTGACTCACCATTAAACTCAAAAAACGCCTGTCATAGAATCCAGAAGGTTTGATGATAAACAGTCTTTTCCCATGATCTCCACTGTGTCGCACAGGAGCTGGCAATATTAAATTACCCTGTTACATATACAAGGCTCATAAACGTATACTGTTCTATTCTGACATAAAATCAGGTTATAAGAAAATGTATGTTCATAAATGTTTAATATGAATTAAGACAAAAAATACATACTTATTTGAGTACTAAAGGCAGGGCAGATAGGGTATCTTTCAACAAACACTAATGTACTATTGTAAACTCTAGCTCTCTTCATTTTTATTCAACTTTAAAGAGATATCTAAATAATTGTCTAAATTTGTTTCCAGAGCAGGCAGGGAGGTTAGATACTCTTGGTGGGCTAATTATCTTTGTTTATCTCTGCAGTAAATATCTGCTAATGCTATAAAATAAATAAACTTAAATTGTGTCACTTCATATGATGAGGAAATATGCATCAGGGATTTGCAGCAAAATAGATGGAAAGATATTTATTCCACATATCTCCAGCAGGAACTTGAACTTGTTAAAAGTAAATACTCTAACATATCTTGATAAAATCGGTCTGTAAGCCATTTCTTTTTTTTTCTTCAATTTTATTTTAGAGAGAGAGAGAGAGAGAGAGACAGAGAGAGCATGAGCAGAGGAAAAGAGAGAAAGAGAGAGAGGGAGAAAAAGAGAGAGAGAATCCTAAGCAGGCTCCATGCTCAGTGCAGAGCCCAATGCAGCTCAAACCCACAACCCTGGGATCATGACCTGAGCTGAAATCAAGAGTCGGACACTGAACTGACTGAGTCACCCAGGCACCCTTGTAAGCCATTTCTGGTTGTGAATATTCTCCTTTTCAAATTCTCCCTTGGACAGTATGCAGTCAAGCCTCACTGGAGATAAACTGAGGCAAAATTTCACCCCTAAGCTTATTTCTACATGATTTCCCTTTCTTGGATGCCTGGAAGGATCACTGCAGGCACTCTAAGCCCTTGTGCTGAAAGCAGGAAAGGATCTCACTGTTACTGGGAAACTGAGATTATGGTTTCTGCTGTATGAAAGTGTATTCAAAAAAATTTCCCATGGGAGTCACTGCAGAATACAAAACTAATTCCCCATTAAAGTAATTTTAGTTATAATAGAGGTCATAAAGATTTGTATCCTTTGTTCAAGCTTAAATGTCTGGAATGCCTTTCCCTCTCCTGATATTATTAGGCCCAGATGACATTTTAACCTCCAAAAACCAACATTATTCCCAATCACATGAGATGTCTCCTACTTCTGAACTGTTGTATATTCTAGTGATATGCATACTTGCTTTCACCGCTTCCACTGAAATATAAATGTCTTGAAGGTAGGAACTATATTCTTAATTTTGGTATCACCTATAGTAGCTTGCAATGAATTTAGGAAGTTAATTCACAAGAGAATTTGAAGCTGGCATGCATTTACTGTGTACAATTCACACTACTAAAGTTTCTAAAATAACAAGAGAATGTGGTAAAGTGATTATATATTTCAGAAAATCATTTGAAAGGTACATTGGAATTCTTTGTGGCCTAGATGCAAAAAAAAGAGCTGGTTAATAGTACAAACCACTCATTAATTCTATTCTACTATGTGTAGGCCCCGTGCTAGGCTATTCTTTCCAACAAAGGAAAGAAACAGGATGCAATGTCAGAAAAAACCAGGCCCAGAAGTAAGGTTCCTATATAGACAGGATGGTGGAGATGGGGGGTATGAGGAAGGGGCATTAAAAGGTGAGAGAAGAAGCAAATTAGATGAATTTATAATGGGTAACTGATTGATTATACCCAAAAGGTGCTGATTACTTAATCCAACAACCTGCCAAAAGGCTCCATCCAAAGCTCTGAGAAGTTGAGATTTCTACAAATGGCCTGGATGAGGTGAAAATGGCATTCCTGATGACACAAAGCTACTGATACAAGGATGGCTACTACACTGATGATGAAATAGGATCCCCAAAAGTCCTCTCACACATTTATAAAAGGGTAAATCTAAAAGGATTAAATACAAGAAGTGGAAAGTCCTGATTGGACCTCCCAAAAGTTGCTCACAGACTTAAGCAGAGTCATTGGTGTGATATGGTAACCAAGAAAGTCAAAGACAATTCAATCCTAATCTTATGTACGAGAAGTGTAGGGTCAAAACAGGAGGAACACCCACCTCCATCTCCTAATTACACCTGCAGGAGTGTGTCCATCCCAGAGTATATTGTTTTAGAGGAACAACCTGGAGCACACCCCAACTTAAGCAACCAGTATGGCAAACAACCTGGAAACTGATATACTGAAGCTTAAAGAAATGCAACTGATTGATTGGCCTACAAAAAAGAAGTCTGGGTAGAAAGCAGAGAAGTGCCTTTAAATAGGTGAAGGGCTATCCCATAACAAAGGGTCACACTATTCTGTGCTGACCTGAAAGGAGGAACCAGGAGTAATTTTCAGCTTAATACGAGGAAGAAGTTTCTAACCATTTTAGTGGTTCAAAATAAAATTGGACTGCCTCTCCAGTCCCCTTTTTGGAGTTATTCAAGTGTCAACAGTGGGATGTAAAAAGGATATTCTAGGGGTTGGCCTAGAGGATATCTAAGGTCCTTTTCCTCAAAGAATCAGAACACATGGCCTGTCTTAGAACAAAAAGGCATACCTTTCCAACTTATCAGTCTCAATGATTTCCTTCCAACTCCAAGAACTGTTTCTAGACTTCAAGTTTTTGCACTCTTTGCCGAAAAGCTTTTCCCCAGGCTCTTTGAACAGTTACTGCCGCACCTCCATCCTTCAGGACCAAGTTCAAATGTAACCTCCTCGAAGAGGTCTTCTCTGACTACCCTATCCAAAGCTGGCCTCCTACTTACCCTCCGTGATATTATTTGGTTAGTTCTTTTAGAACAATACACACTAAGCCTGATTATTTTGTTGAAGTCCATGAGGTCAAGGACCGCATTATTCAGTACTGTATCCCCAGTACCTTTTAGTGTCTGCCACATGATGGATGCTCCATAAATATGCTGGAATTTACATTTCTTAAGTAAATTAAATGTCAGTTGGGATCCTTCCTCACTCTCTGAAAGTAAATCTACTCAGAAGAGACAGTGTACTCCCAACTTTCCCTTTCAACTGGGCAGGCAGGCAGGCAGGCAGGCAAACACACACACACTACCCAGAGAGAAAGACATGGATTAAACTCTACCTGGTTTTAGGGACAACTGATTATGCATAACACCATTAACAGATATAAAAAAATGTAACATAAAAAAACTATGGAAGAATGCTTGGTCTGGCTGTATTCTAGCAATATTAATGCAGTTAGTAAAGTGAACTGCTTGCTTGCTTTCCATATAATTACCTTTACTGTTAAACAAGTTATTCATGTCATTAAATGTGCTAAATAACTATTATTATTTTATTACTGTTATTATTATTGTTAACTGTTCTAAAGTATATTTCATAGCACTAAACTCTTCTCAAACATTCTGAGCCTTCATGATTTGTTGTTGATGTAGTCAGGCCACCTGCTTACAATTTAAAAATATTAGGGTGAATACTGCTTACATGGTTTTTGACAACTGTGATATTTGTGAAGATCAAATAAGATAATGTAGGTTTTGTGTCTCTAAGACAACAATAAAAAACTAGCCATTTTCTTTCCTTCATTCTCAGACTATTCCCAGTTAATGACTCCGCCAACTCAATTACCCAGGCTAAAAAACTCATTCATCTTCCTTGTACCTACCCCTCATTCATCAATTGTCAAGGCCTCTTGATTCTAAGATTCAACTTTTCTTTCCTGCCCTCTTTACCTCACTGGCTTAAGTAACCAACACCCCCTTATAAGCCATCCAAATTCAGAAGCATTTTCCCAAAACACACTACTGATTTGGTCTCCTGCTAAAACACTCTCTGCAGCCTACAAAACAGTTAAGATACTTTGGTTTTGTATTCAGTCCTCCACTCCCCCAACTTGGTCCCAAGTTCCCTTTTCTTAAGCCTTTTCTTTCAACATCTACCTATCTCAAGACCCCCCATATTCAGATATATCAGAAAATACATCCTCTATTTTTCTGCCAATTGCAGCTGTTAAAACTATCCAGAATCCACTTAAAATGCCCCATCTTCTACATCTGAATTAACTCCATATCACTTTGTTTATGTAATCATTTAAATATTTCTTCTCAGTTTTTTTAAACCATAATGTGCACACATCAGTCTTCATATTAAAGCTACTGCAGCTGAGGGAAGAACTTAAACTCATTTCTGTAATTCCTTGATATTAGACACTTAATAAATAATTTAAATAGAACACTTGTATCTGCTTATTTCCTGAGAAAAGTTTTCAAGGACGGTGAATGAAGATAACATGTCAGTACTACATGTATAAGAAAGGGGTGGCCACAGGGCCTGTTAGTAAACCAATGCTTCTAAATCTAGGTGCTGTCGATTTTCCCACTCACTCTTCACAACTACCTTATGAGGCAGGTTAAAATTATCATCCTCTTTTTTTTTTTTTTCTAACAGTTCTTATGGTAAGAGACAAGCACCTTTCAAAATGACATTCTAGAAAGATTCTAACTTATGCAGAAATATATTTCAGGATTATAAATACTTGTTAATAGTAAAGAGATTAGATTTATTTCCCTGTCAAAAGAATATAAGCACACTTGTAATAAACATCTTTTTTTAAAGATAAAGAAACACAGGTTCCAAGCAATTAAGTACTTTCCATTTAGCTTCCAAGATATGATGACCCAAGGTCACATAGCTACTAACTCTGGAGCAGGATTTGAATGTAGGCAGTCTAGCTCCAGAGAAAACAAAACAAGGTTTTCTGCTCCTGGGTCTTACAGTCTCATAGGGGAAGACATAAGCAATAACATAACAGATTAAAACCTTTCATTCCACAGTGACAGATGAAACCACCTGCAAAATACCTTTGAAAGCAGGTATCAGGCTGAAACACAGACTCTAATATAGCTATCAGATCCTTCCCTGGTCCCAGTGGAAAGGGTATAGATTATTGGTATTGATCCTTCCAGAAATCCAAGAAAGGAGGAATAACGTACAAAAGGGATCTGGGAGTGAGGTTTTCACCTGAGTTTATCTCCAGCAAGACATGAATAAATACTATCTCCAGGGAGTATTCGAAGAGGAGGATATTTGTAATCAGAAATGGCTTACAAAGGGATTTTATCAAGAAATGTTAGCACATGTAGTTGTTTTTTTTTAAAACAGGTTCAAATTCCTGCTGGAAATCCTTGAATTCCACTAGTTGTTTCCATCATTTTTGTGACAAGTCTCTATGTGAAGTGACATAATTCAAATTAAATTGGGAGAAGAAAAAAGGGGTAGAGAAAGATATTTTGAGGTTGGAGATCTTTTTGGCTTTCGAGTACACTTCCTCTCTACCTTCTTGTGTTGCACAGGGCAGACAGCTTACAGTATATTTTTTATCAAGAGGATTAAATGAATTAATATTTTTAAGATCTTAGGATGGTACATGGCACATAGGTGTTCAATAAATATTACATTTGGTGCTCTAGTGCATTATTTTTGTAATAACGGAGTCACAGTCCCTACATTAGTAAAATGGGGATAGTAACATTGTACTTAATTCGCAGAGTCTTTGAAAGAATTAGATTGAATACAATGCATCTGAGACTTTGCTATTATAATTATTCACTCTCCTAGAAGTCAATACAGTCTCCAAGAAGCTTCAAATAACCCTGGCATGACTGCATTATGACTTTCCTGGACCTAGGGATTTTTCCTTCATGGGCCCCTTCCACTGTAAGAAGATATTAAAAATTACTATTTTATGACTCCGTTGATATAAAACGAATACAATCCAGGCTGGATTCCTTACCACACATTCATTAACATTACAGGTTTGTTTTTTTGTTTTTTTTTTTCTTCCTCCTGGTTTTAAAAGAAAGAGAAAACATTTGCAGGGACCCCTAAAAGTATGGTGTAGGCACTGTGTCTACTGAAGGAGTTAACCCTGAGCCTCTCCACCTGCCTACTAACATCAGTGAGCTCCTGGGCAACATGACTTACAACCTTGTGGGACTAGAACCTAGGGTGGAATGTACAGAGAGAATCCGGTGCCTGAGACACCTAGATCTCTGGTCTGTGCCTTTTTAACCTCAACTTCATCCGCATATTAGCACCAACTGGGATGGTTGAGTGGTAAAGTGTTTGACAAATGCTAATTAATGATTTAAACACGATCGATCTGATTACCTCAGGAAAACCCTCGACCTCCTCACAAAGCCCACGCTCCATCTCTCCTCTCAAGCCCCAAGCCCGCAATTTCTCCCAGCTCCTTCCAGATCCCACCAAGGTCACTCCGGAGGAGCTCTTCATCTCTCATCCCACATCCCCTGAGCGCGCTTTTCCCAAAGCTAGCACCCACCGACAGTCTTCGGAAGGCCACGGGTGAGGAAGCCCCCGAATCCAAGTCGAGCACCAAGCCGGCGGCCGGAGAGAGCGGCCACTGCAGTGACCGAGGCCCGCTGCAATAAACTCATGGCCGCCATGGCTACTACGGGCAATTGAAAAGCTGGGGCGAGTAACAGGAGCCGAAAGAGCCAATTTACCAACGAGAGCGAAGGCGGAAAGTGGCCATCTTGAGTGAGGGCAAAGCCTATTTCTGTTTTCTCCATCCGGTCGGCCTGAGACACAGGAAGTGACATCATTGTGGAGAAACCGCGGTATCCTTACTTTCTGTGGAGACATGGCTGCGGCCAGTTTGGGCAGTGTTTGCAGAAAAGTCTTAACCGGGCTGAAAGCTTCTAAGTCGCTAATAAGTCTTCAGGCCCCACCTAGCACAGGGTAAGTGATGTGAGGAGTAGGTTTGTTCTCCTCTCCGACTTTGGATCTTGTTTGGTTGCCGAGATGCTGGAAAACAGCTGAGAGGCCGCGCGCATAACCGAACCCGAACTCACCTGCGTGAGAAGGGAATGCCCTTAGAGAAGTCGTCCACCTCCGACATTTCCGGTCTTTTCTCAAACTTTTTCTTGTCACCTAGTGCGGACCAGACAGTCCATGGGGTCTGTAGATAACAGAAGTATTTGTATTTGTTGACTTAAACCTAGAGGTACAGAAGTATCCTCTTTGGATGGGTGAGTTGGGAAAAACTGCACTGAAGAGGATTTGGTTATGGAACTGAAGATTATGTCAAGTTTGGATGGATAAAAACCAAGGCGCTTTTGTATTTCCAGAATCTATCAGATTTTTCAGTAAATGTGGAGTGAATAAGTGAAAGTAATCAAAAGAACGGAAAGTAGCTCTGCTGGTGTGAGAAAGGAACATCCTACATATGGTGTTTATTATTTCTGGAAAGACAGCCTGTCTTCTGGACAGACTGACGAGTTTATGGTATATGGTTTCCTCCCTTTTATTGGATTTTGTCTCTAATGAGTTGGATTTTATAAATCATTGGGTATGTCGGATTTTTTTTTAAAGGAAGTCATGTATGTGTCCTTGAGTCCAGCACAGACAATTGTTGAGCATCTATTATGTGCTATACATTACTTGCACTTACTTTAGAGATAAGCAATATTTTTTTCATTTTGCAGAGGTTCACAGGTTGTAACTTGATAAAGGTGACAAACTTGGATCAATTGTCTGTAATTCACTGTCATTTTTTCTTAAAAATAAATTTTAGAGGGGCACCTAGGTGGCTCAGTGAGTTAAGCATCTGACTTCAGCTCAGGTCATGATCTCACAGTCAGTGAGTTCAAGCCCCGAGTTGGGCTCTGTGCTGGCAGCTCAGAGCCTGGAGCCTGCTTCAGATTCTGTGTCTCTCTCTGTTTCTACTCCTCACCTGCTCATGCTCTGTCTCAGAACTAAACGTTAAAAAAAATTGTAAATAAAATAAATTTTAGATTTTTATTATCAAAATGAATATTGCTTCATTTGCAGACAATAAGGCAAGTGGAAAATAAGGCAAGTGTTTTGAAGAAAATAATAATCAACTATAATTTTTGCCACTCAAAGATTTCCTTACATTCCTTTTGATATATACATATACATGTAATTCTTCTAAGTTTATTTTTGAGAGAGAGAGAGACAGAGCAGGTGTGCGGGTGGAAGGAGCAGTGGGAGACAGAGAAGAGGGAGAATCCCAAGCAGGCTCTGAGCTGTCAGAGCAGAGCTTGACTCAGGGATTGAACTCACAAACCATGAGATCATGACCTGAGCTGAAATCAAGAGTCAGACACTTAACTGACTGAACCACCCAGGTGCCCCCACATACGTGTAATTTTAAAATAAAGCCAGAATCATATTTACATGTATGCATTTTGGTGCTCTACCCTGTTTCCCCAATTTTTTATATTTAAAAATTTCAAACCAACAGAAAAATTGTAAGAGTACTACAAAGGATAACCACTCTTCATCTATATTAAGCAAACCTTAGCATTTTGTCACATTTTTATGTCTCTTTATATCCATGCTTTATGTGTATTTTTTTCTGAGCTATTTGAGGCATTGTGACACTTCAGTATATGTCTCCTAAGAACGAGAACACTGTCTTTATAACTACAATACTACAATGATCATTCTGGAGTATTTAATATACTACTGTCGCCGTGCTTTTACGTAGCACACAGTCCAAATTTTTTCTTAATTTTTTATCCAGGGTCCAACCAACGATCATTCATTACTGTCGTTGGTTGTCATGTCTTCTTAGTCATCTTTAATCCAGAACATTTTTGAGCAGATCAGCCTTTTCAGATTATCCTTCCATTTAGATTTGTCTGATTGTGTCCTCATGGTTAGATTCAAGTTAAATTTTTTTGGTAGGAATACAACACTTGTGATACACTTTGCTATTGAGTTTTACATTCACCAGCTTATTAAATATTCTTTAAAAACGTGATTTTTAAATTACTGCATAATAAATTATTATACAAATGCACAGTAATTTTTTAACCATTTCCTGGTTGCATATTTACATTATTACCAACTTTTGGATATCACATATAATGCTTTAATAGATATTTTTATTCTCATCATATTTTAGTTGAAATTTCTAGATGAATTTTGGGTTGAAGGGGGAAGCATTGAGGCTTGTGATACATGTTGCAAAATTAATCTTCAGAATGTTTTTATCTGCTTATGTAACCACTAGCCAGGAATGAAAAGCCTAAAAGTGTTACCTTAAGTATAATTTTATCAAGATACTATCTCCAAAATTATGTGAATATATTAATCTCTGAAATTAAAGGGTAGCAGCATCTATAATGCAATATTGAAAATTATTTCTAAAGCATTTTATAAGTTTGTTCTTTGTGCAAAAACCCTAATTTTTTTTTTAACATTGTAGATGAGGAAATGATTCCAATTATTGCTTGTAAAATCCAAATGTTGCAAAACTCTGATCACTTGTTTATATATGTTCAGTTGCAGGTTTTCTCTTAGTCTTTTGCCTAAGAATATACCAAATGTCACATCTTTTCACCAGTGTAGATTACTTCATACCACATTGTCAAGAAAAGGACTGGAAGAATTTTTTGATGACCCAAAGAATTGGGGGGAAGAAAAAGTGAAATCTGGTAAGATATTTGGGTTGACTGATATTAAATATATTTATTAAATCCTCCATTACTTTGGGATTATTTATCCACCTTGGGGATCATTTAGGTGTTTCCTTTTTTTATTTCTTTTGGGAATGTGAGAGAAAATTAAAAGGACAATGTAATAGTACAGTTAATTGTTGATTGGCAGGTTGACAAAAGGCTTAGAAGAGGAGTAAATTGAAATTGTTAACTGAAGTGAGGCCAGAGATTTGGTTTAGATATCATTTTTTAGAGATAATTACATGTTTATAATGATATGAAATATTTTGGTATTAAACTGTGGAAACACATTCTTTTTTAGTACTAACATTTTTTTAATGCTATTGCCAGTGACATTACTAATATTTTATGTGTTACCTAATTGAATGCCAGTTTAGTCCTAATTGTGTACTATACTATGATATGATAAAACTATTATATTTTACAGATAAGGAAACAGGTTTAGAGAAGTTGAATAATCTGCCACAAGGCACATAGCTAGAAAATTATTTCATGTTGTGAATTTCATAAATTTTTCTGTGTGTGTCTGTGAATTTCATAATTTTAATAGGAGCTTCATGGACCTGTCAGCAATTAAGGAATAAAAGTAATGAAGATTTACATAAACTTTGGTAAGTATACTGAATACATTAATATGTAGGTGTTTGAAGCAGTTAAAATATGACAATGAGGTATAAACTTTACATCTATTTGATGTAAGAAATTGAGAAAGTGATTTGTCTTATAATACTATGGATGATATGTAAAACCAGTAAAGATTTTAAGACAAATGTATTAGTGTTCTCAAATAGTTGGGGATTAAGAAATTTTACTGTAACTGCTACCAGTCATACTAGCATCTTTTTCTTTAAGTTTATTTTATTTATTTTGAGAGAGAAAGCATAATTTTTGGGGGGGTGGGGGGCAGAGAGAGACTCTCAAGCAGGCTCTGTACAGTCGGCGCTGAGGCTGATGAGAGGCTTAAACTCGCTGTGAGATGATGACCTGAGTGGAAATCAAGAGTTGAGAGTTTAACCAACTGAGCCACCCAGGCATCCCCATACAAGCATTTTTATACTAACAATTTTAGTAAACTAATAAAATGAAATAGGAAGAGTTTGTCACATTTAAGCCTTCCTCCTTTTTATTACCTTATCCATGGTCTGGAATCTTTAGCTTATTTGCCCTGGGGAAATATGTTGGAGGGTGCATTTAATTGGGAATTTAGCTAAATTTTTCTGGCAAATTTTCCTGATGAATTAGAGAGGGTTGAGAGGATTTAAGTCAGTGTGGTTTAATGCATCCATTAAGCATTTTTAATGGATGATTTATTTATTTATTTACTTGTATTTGTATTTTTATTGAGGAGTAATTGATATAACGCTGTATTTCAGGGATACACTGTAATGATTCGGTATTTGTATGCATTATAAAATGATCACCTTAGTAAGTCTGGTTCAAATATGTCACCATACATAGAAAAGTTTTTTTCCTTGTGATGAGAACTTTCAAGATCTGCTTTCCTACCTATTTTCAAATATGCAGTACAGTATTATTAACTACAGTCACCATGCTGTACATTATATCACCATGACTTATTTTGTGGTAGGGTCCCCTCCCTAAGGAGAGAAAAAACGCAAAAAACCTGAAGGCAACCTGGCTATACACCTATGTGACAACATCCATCATGACCTTGTAACATGAGACCACTTAATCAGACTGCATGTTTGTGTGTTACCATATATGGGAGACAAAGAAATAGAAAATGTATAAAAAACTGTGCCGCGTGGCATTCGGGACTCAGTTTTTCTTGTAGGAACCCAACTAAGCAGTGCCTGCACGAATAAAGTTGTTTAGTGGAAAGAAAGGCCTCGGTGTCAGGAATCTGTGCAAGAGTCCTGCTACATTGTAACTGGAAATTTGTACTTTCTTACCCCCTTCATCCATTTTGCTATTAACCTAACAATAAAATAATTGGGGCGCTTGGGTGGCTCAGTCGTTAAGCATTCAACTCTAAACTTTGGCTCAGGTCTTGATCTCACAGTTCATGAGGTTCACTTGGTGTGGTTTGTGAGATTGAGCCCTACATAGGGCTCTGCTGCTGACAGCATGGAGCCTGCTCGTGATTCCCTCTCCCTCTCTCTGCTCCTCCTCAACGTGTGCACACACACTCGTCTTTCTCAAAATAAATAAACATTTTTTTTTAATAGAATAAAAATAGGGGCATCTGGGTGGCTCCATTGGTTAAGTGTCCTACTCTTGGTTTCAGCTCAGGTCATGATCTCACAGTTTCGTGAGTTTGAGCCCCATATTGGGCTGTGCACTGATGATGTGGAGCCTGCTTGGATTCTCTCTTTCTGCCTCTCTCTCTACTCCTCCCCTACTAATGCTGTCTCTCTCTCTCAAAATAAATAAACTTTAATAAATAAATAAAATAAGTTATTTTATCAGCAAAAATGGGTTTATTTGGGAATTAGACACTTTTAATTAAGGACAAGCAAGCTGTGGCAAAACCATAGACAAATCCTACAAAGGAATATTATTTTATGGAGAAGGAAGAGGAGGTTGGAAGGGATTGTTTTGAATGAAAGTGTTGTACAAAAGCAGGAGTTCAGAGTGATGATGGTTACTCATTGGCTGAGTTTCAGAGGTAGTCAATTTCTTGTAGATGGCCTTGTTTATCTTTCCCTTTGGGGCCTGTAATTGATGATTCTTTCCTGTTGAGTCTTCTATTAGGGATCTGTAATTGACAGTTTTTCCTGTAACTGACATGGAATGGTATGGCTCCCCTTCTAGGATCTCCAGTCTACTTTAGTGAGGTTTCCTTTTATTAATTTTCACATTCCCCTCCTTTTTTTTTTTTTCTTTCAATTTTTTTTAACGATTATTTATTTTGGAGAGAGAAAGAGTGTGAGTAGGAGAGGGACAGATAGAGAGGGAGACACAGAAGCCAAAGCAGGCTCCAGGCTCTGAGTTGTCAGCACAGGGCCCGAATTCACAAACTGCAAGATCATGACCTGAGCTGAAGTCGGATGCTAACTGACTGAGTCACCCAGGTGCCCCTCACATTTCCCCCTTTTGATCAAGATCTCTCCTTGAAAGCAGTGCTGAGGAAGAGTCCGTTTTTCTATATTTAGTGGTTTTTTCCTTCAGTGTCAGGAAGAACCTTTCCTGGTTGTCATGTCCTACCTTGGAGGGAAGGTGCCTAATAGTTGGAAACCACTTCAGATCACATTTAAGTAACAGGAAGATTAGGAGGGAGAATTCTTAGGCACTTCCCATCTAAGGTTTATATTTTCTCTAGGTCCCAACTGTTGGAGATCATCTCCTTATTGGGTGCATCATTTTCTTTTTTTAAATTTCCAGTATAATTAACTTAGTGTTATATTAGTTTCAGGTATACAATACCTGATTGACCCAGTTACTCAGTGCTTTTCACCATAAGTGTACTCTTACTAATCTTCACCTGTTTCACCCATCTCAGTGCCTACCTACCCTCTGGTAACCATCAGTTTGTTCTCTAAGACTCTCTTTTTTTTTCTCTTTTATACTTTGTTTTGTTTCTTAAATTCCACATATGAGTGAAATCATACACTATTTGTCATTCTCTGACTTATTTCATTTTAACATTGCACCCTCTAGATCCATCCGTGTTGTTGCAAATGTCAAGATTTCATTCTTTATGACTAATATTCTAGTGTACATATATACCACATCTTCTTTATCCATTCTTCTATTGATGGATACTTGGGTTGCTTCCATACTTTGGCTATTGTAAATAATGCTGCAGTAAACATGGTGCATATATCTTTTCAAGTTAGTGTTTTAGTATTTTTTATTTTTTTAAACATTTATTCATTTTTGAGAGACAGAGACAGAGTGTGAGTGGGGGAGGGGTAGAGAGAGACACAAAATCCGAAGCAGGCTCCAGGCTCCAGGCTCCAGGCTCCAGGCTCCAGGCTCCAGGCTCCA